>NW_024414885.1:0-1515 GCF_014898765.1 Herpailurus yagouaroundi | reverse complement strand
TTCATAGCATTGTGGTCTGAAAGTATGCATGGTATGATTTCAATTCTTGTAAACTTATGAAGGGCTGTTTTGTGACCCAGTATATGATCTATCTTGGAGAATGTTCCATGTGCACTCGAGAAGAAAGTATATTCTGTTGCTTTGGGATGCAGAGTTCTAAATATATCTGTCAAGTCCATCTGATCCAATGTCTCATTCAGGGCCCTTGTTTCTTTATTGACCGTGTGTCTAGATGATCTATCCATTTCTGTAAGTGGGGTGTTAAAGTCCCCTGCAATTACCACATTCTTATCAATAAGGTTGCTTATGTTTATGAGTAATTGTTTTATATATTTGGGCGCTCCGGTATTCGGCGCATAGACATTTATAATTGTTAGCTCTTGCTGAAGGATAGACCCTGTCACTATTATATAATGTCCTTCTTCATCTCTTGTTACAGCCTTTAATTTAAAGTCTAGTTTGTCTGATATAAGTATGGCTACTCCAGCTTTCTTTTGGCTTCCAGTAGCATGATAAATAGTTCTCCATCCCCTCACTCTCAATCTAAAGGTGTCCTCAGGTCTAAAATGAGTCTCTTGTAGACAGCAAATAGATGGGTCTTGTTTTTTTATCCATTCTGATACCCTATGTCTTTTGGTTGGCGCATTTAATCCATTTACATTCAGTGTTATGATAGAAAGATACGGGTTTAGAGTCATTGTGATGTCTGTATGTTTTATGCTTGTAGTGATGTCTCTGGTACTTTGTCTCATAGGGTCCCCCTTAGGATCTCTTGTAGGGCTGGTTTAGTGGTGACAAATTCCTTCAGTTTTTGTTTGTTTGGGAAGACCTTTATCTCTCCTTCTATTCTAAATGACAGACTTGCTGGATAAAGGATTCTCGGCTGCATATTTTTTCTGTCTAGCACCCTGAAAATCTCGTGCCAACTCTTTCTGGCCTGCCAAGTTTCAAAAGAGAGATCAGTCACGAGTCTTATAGGTCTCCCTTTCTATGTGAGGGCACGTTTACCCCTTGCTGCTTTCAGAATTTTCCTTTTATCCTTGTATTTTGCCAGTTTCACTATGATATGTCGTGCAGAAGATCGATTCAAGTTACGTCTGAAGGGAGTTCTCTGTGCCTCTTGGATTTCAATGCCTTTTTCCTTCCCCACTTCAGGGAAGTTCTCAGCTATTATTTCTTCAAGTACCCCTTCAGCACCTTTCCCTCTCTCTTCCTCCTCTGGGATACCAATTATGCGTATATTATTTCTTTTTAGTGTATCACTTAGTTCTCTAATTTTCCCCTCATACTCCTGGATTTTTTTATCTCTCTTTTTCTCAGCTTCCTCTTTTTCCATAACTTTATCTTCTAGTTCACCTATTCTCTCCTCTGCCTCTTCAATCCGAGCCGTGGTGGTTTCCATTTTGTTATGCATTTCGTTTAAAGCGTTTTTCAGCTCCTCGTGACTGTTCCTTAGTCCCTTGATCTCTGTAGCAAGAGATTCTCTGCTGTCAGCTATACTGTTTTCAAGCCCAG
>NW_024414884.1:0-1025 GCF_014898765.1 Herpailurus yagouaroundi | reverse complement strand
CTAGTTAAGAGTCTGTTTGTCACTGTCTTCTCCCTGCCCCCCCCCCCGCTTTGTTTTGTTTTATTTCCATCTGTTAGTGAAATCATCTGGTATTTGTCTTTGTCTGAAAGGTTTATTTCACCCAGGATAACATTCTCTCGCTCCATCCAGCTCATGGCAAATGACAAGATTTCATGTTTTTATGGCCTAATAATATTACATTCCATAGACCACATCTCAATTTATTCATCAGTTGATGGATGCTTGGATAGTTTCTGTACTTTGGCTGTTGTAGAAAATGCTGGTGTAAACATCATGGTGCATGTATCCCTTTGAAGATTTTGTATTCTTTGTGGAAATACCTTGTAGTGAAATTGCTGGATCGTAAGGAACTTCCATTTCCAGTTTTTGGGTTTTTTTTGAGAAATCTCCATAATGTTTTCCAGACTGGCTGTACCAGTTTGCGTTCTTACCCACAGTGCAAGAGGGTTATTCTTTCCCCACATCCTTGGCAACACCTGCTGTTTCATCCTTCATTGATTTTCGTCATTGTGACAGATGTGATGTGTTATCTCATTGTACTTTTGAATTGTATTTCCCTGAAGATCAGTATTGTTGAGTATTTTTTCATGTGTCTCTTGGCCAGGTATATATCTTCCTTTGGGAAATGTCCATTCGTGACTTCTGCCCATTTTTAAACAGATTTCTCATTGTTTGGGTGCTGTATAACTATATATTTTGGGCACTACCCCTTTATCTGATGTCGTTTGCAAATATCATTCTATAGGTGTTTTAGTTTTGTTGATTATTTCCTAGGTGACGGAAGGTTTTAATTTGTATGAAGTCTCATTATTTTTGCTTGTGTTTCCCTTACCTCTAGAGATATATCTACAAAGACATTTGCACAGGCAGTGTCAAATAAGATACTACCCGTGTTATCCTCTGGGATTTTTATGGTTTCCGGTTTCACATATAGGTCTTTGTCCATGTTGGATTTATTTTTTGTGTATGTTGTAAGAAAGTGGTCCATTGTTGTTTTTGTTTTG
>NW_024414883.1:0-1045 GCF_014898765.1 Herpailurus yagouaroundi | reverse complement strand
CGAGAAGAAAGTATATTCTGTTGCTTTGGGATGCAGAGTTCTAAATATATCTGTCAAGTCCATCTGATCCAATGTCTCATTCAGGGCCCTTGTTTCTTTATTGACCGTGTGTCTAGATGATCTATCCATTTCTGTAAGTGGGGTGTTAAAGTCCCCTGCAATGACCACATTCTTATCAATAAGGTTGCTTATGTTTATGAGTAATTGTTTTATATATTTGGGCGCTCTGGTATTCGGCGCATAGACATTTATAATTGTTAGCTCTTCCTGATGGATAGACCCTGTCACTATTATATAATGTCCTTCTTCATCTCTTGTTACAGCCTTTAATTTAAAGTCTAGTTTGTCTGATATAAGTATGGCTACTCCAGCTTTCTTTTGGCTTCCAGTAGCATGATAAATAGTTCTCCATCCCCTCACTCTCAATCTAAAGGTGTCCTCAGGTCTAAAATGAGTCTCTTGTAGACAGCAAATAGATGGGTCTTGTTTTTTTATCCATTCTGATACCCTATGTCTTTTGGTTGGTGCATTTAATCCATTTACATTCAGTGTTATTAGAGAAAGATGTGGGTTTAGAGTCATTGTGATGTCTGTATGTTTTATGCTTGTAGTGATGTCTCTGGTACTTTGTCTCACAGGGTCCCCCTTAGGATCTCTTGTAGGGCTGGTTGAGTGGTGACAAATTCCTTCAGTTTTTGTTTGTTTGGGAAGACCTTTATCTCTCCTTCTATTCTAAATGACAGACTTGCTGGATAAAGGATTCTCGGCTGCATATTTTTTCTGTCTAGCACCCTGAAAATCTCGTGCCAATTCTTTCTGGCCTGCCAAGTTTCAAAAGAGAGATCAGTCACAAGTCTTATAGGTCTCCCTTTATATGTGAGGGCACGTTTACCCCTTGCTGCTTTCAGAATTTTCTCTTTATCCTTGTATTTTGCCAGTTTCACTATGATATGTCATGCAGAAGATCGATTCAAGTTATGTCTGAAGGGAGTTCTCTTTGCCTCTTGGATTTCAATGCCTTTTTCCTTCCCCACTTCAGGGAAGT
>NW_024414882.1:0-1801 GCF_014898765.1 Herpailurus yagouaroundi | reverse complement strand
TATGGCCAACTCATCTTTGACAAAGCAGGAAAGAACATCCAATGGAAAAAAGACAGTCTCTTTAACAAATGGTGCTGGGAGAACTGGACAGCAACATGCAGAAGGTTGAAACTAGACCACTTTCTCACACCATTCACAAAAATAAACTCAAAATGGATAAAGGACCTGAATGTGAGACAGGAAACCATCAAAACCCTAGAGGAGAAAGCAGGAAAAGACCTCTCTGACCTCAGCCGTAGCAATCTCTTCCTCGACACATCCCCAAAGGCAAGGGAATTAAAAGCAAAAGTGAATTACTGGGACCTTAGGAAGATCAAAAGCTTCTGCACAGCAAAGGAAACAACCAACAAAACGAAAAGGCAACCAACGGAATGGGAAAAGATCTTTGCAAATGACATATCGGACAAAGGGCTAGTCTCCAAAATCTATAAAGAGCTCACCAAACTCCACACCCGAAAAGCAAATAACCCAGTGAAGAAATGGGCAGAAAACATGAATAGACACTTGTCTAAAGAAGACATCCGGATGGCCAACAGGCACATGAAAAGATGTTCAGCGTCGCTCCTTATCAGGGAAATACAAATCAAAACCACACTCAGGTATCACCTCACGCCAGTCAGAGTGGCCAACATGAACAAATCAGGAGACTCTAGATGCTGGAGAGGATGTGGAGAAACGGGAACCCTCTTGCACTGTTGGTGGGAATGCAAATTGGTGCAGCCGCTCTGGAAAGCAGTGTGGAGGTTCCTCAGAAAATTAAAAATAGACCTACCCTATGACCCAGCAATAGCACTGCTAGGAATTTATCCAAGGGACACAGGAGTACTGATGCATAGGGGCACTTGTACCCCAATGTTCATAGCAGCACTCTCAACAATAGCCAAATTATGGAAAGAGCCTAAATGTCCATCAACTGATGAATGGATAAAGAAATTGTGGTTTATATACACTATGGAATACTACGTGGCAATGAGAAAAAATGAAATATGGCCTTTTGTAGCAACGTGGATGGAACTGGAGAGTGTGATGCTAAGTGAAATAAGCCATACAGAGAAAGACAGATACCATATGGTTTCACTCTTATGTGGATCCTGAGAAACTTAACAGGAACCCATGGGGGAGGGGAAGGAAAAAAAAAAAGAGGTTAGAGCTGGAGAGAGCCAAAGCATAAGAGACTGTTGAGAACTGAGAACAAACTAAGGGTTGATGGTGGGTTGGAGGGAGGAAAGGGTGGGTGATGGGTATTGAGGAGGACACCTTTTGGGATGAGCACTGGGTGTTGTATGGAAACCAATTTGACAATAAATTTCATATATAAATTAAAAAATAAGTAAATAATAATCCAGATTTTGTTTATAACTTCTAAAAAAAAAAGATAAATTCTCCAAATTTAACAATACGAAAACTAAAAGCCCAATAAAGAATAGGCAAAAAAAAATAAAAACCCTGAACAGATACTTCACCAAAGAAGATATATAGATAGTATGGAAGTATATCAAAAGAGGCTTAACTATTTAGTCATTATGGAAATGCAAATCAAAACCATATGTGTTAGAACGGCTAACATTAAAAAGACTGACCATACCAAATGTCGGTGAGAATGTGTAGGAACTGAAATTCTCATTGCAAAAATTGTGTAAAAATTGAATTGTGGAAATGCAAAACAGAGCAGCCATGCTGGAAAACAGTTTGCCAGTATTCTTGTAAACATACACTGACCACACAACTGAGAAATCCTTCTCCTGAGCTTCTATCCAAGTGAAATGAAAACCTGTGTCCAAAAAAAAGCCTGTATGATAAT
>NW_024414881.1:0-1769 GCF_014898765.1 Herpailurus yagouaroundi | reverse complement strand
ATCATGAAAATTTGTGTATACATCTCCTTTTTAGTGGGTCTTTTTCTGGTTTTGGAATCAAGGTAATGCTGGGTTCAGAGAAAACGTTTGGAAGTTTTCCTTCCATTTCTTTTTCCGGGACAGCTTCAAGAGCATCGGTGTTAACTCTTCCTTAAATGTTTGGTAGAATTCCCCTGGAAAGCCATCTGGCCCTAGGCTCATTTTCTTGGGAAATTTTTGATCACTAATTCAATGTCTTTACTGGTTATGGGTCTGTTCAAATTTTCTATTTCTTCCTGTTTCAGTTTTGTTAGTTTATATATTTCTAGGCATTTGTCTGTTTCTTCCAGATTGTCCATTTTATTGGCATATATTTGCTGATAATATTCTCTTATTGTTTGTATTTCTGCTGTGTTGGTTGTGACCTCTCCTCTTTCATTCGTGATTTTATTTCTTGGGTCCTTTCCTTTTTCTTTTTGATCCAACTGGCTAGTGGTTTATCAATGTTATTAATTATTTCAAAGAACAAGCTTCTGGTTTCATTGATCTGTTCTTCTCTTTTGTGTGTGGGTGGAGGGCGGTTATTTGTTGTTGTTTTGTTTTTCTGTGTGTGTTATTGTTTTTGTCTTCAGTTTCGATAGCATTGATTTTTGCTGTAATCTTTATCATTTCTTGTCTTCTGCTGGTTTTGGTTTTATTTGTTGTTCTTTTTGCAGCTCTTTAAGGTGTAAAGTTGGGCTGTGTATCTGAGACTTTTTACCTCTTTTGGAAGGCCTGGATTGCTATAAACTTCCTCTTATGACTACCTTTGCTGAATCCCAGAGGCTAAGGGGTGTGGTGTTATCCGCTTCGTTGGCTTCCATGTATTTTTTAATTTTCTCTTTAACTTCTTGGTTCACCCATTCATTCCTTTTTTTTAATTTTATTTTTTATGTTTTAAAATTTACATCCAAATTAGTTAGCATATAGTGCAACAATGATTTCATGAGAATATTCCTTAATGCCCCTTACCCATTTAGCCCAAACCCCTCCCACATCCCGTCCAGTAACACTCTGTCCTACATAGTTATGAGTCCATTCTGTTTTGTCCCCCTCACTGTTTTTATTTTATTTTTGTTTCCCTTCCCTTATGTTCATATGTTTTGTCTCTTAAAGTCCTCATGTGAGTGAAGTCATATGATTTTTTTCTTTCTCTAATTTCACTTAACATAATACCTTACAGTTCTAACCACGTAGTTGCAAATGGCAAGATTTCAGTCTTTTTGATATATATATCTATATATATATCTATATATATATATCTCACATTTATATATATACACATATACATATATATATATATACACACATACACATATATACACATATACATATACATATATATACACATATATACACTTATATATATAAGTGATATATATATCCTATACATATCTATATATCTATATATCTATATCTATATCTATATCTATATCACTTCTTTATCCATTCTTCCATTGGTGGACATTTGGGCTCTTTCCATACTTTGGCTATTGTTGATAGTGCTGCTATAATCATGGGGGTGGTGCATGTGTCCCTTCAAAACAGCACACCTGTATCCCTTCAAAAATGCCTAGCAGTGCAATTGTTGGGTCGTAGGGAAGTTCTGTTTTTAGTTTTTTTGAGGAAACTCCATACTGTTTACAGAGTGGCTGCACCAGCTTGTATTGCACCAATCATTCTTTAGTAGTATGTTCTTTAGTCTCCAAGTGTTTGTTATCTTTCCAAATTTTTTCTTGTGGTTGATTTTG
>NW_024414880.1:0-1224 GCF_014898765.1 Herpailurus yagouaroundi | reverse complement strand
TAGACTTTGGATACTAGCCCTTTGTCCGATATGTCATTTGCAAATATCTTTTCCCATTCCATTGGTTGCCTTTTAGTTTTGTTGATTGTTTCCTTTGCTGTGCAGAAAGCTTTCACTTTTTGCAGATGACATGATATTATACATGGAAAATCTGATGGACTCCACCAAAAGTCTGCTAGAACTGATAAATGAATTCAGCAAAGTTGCAGGATACAAAATCAATGTACAGAAATCAGTTGCATTCTTATACACTAACAATGAAGCAACAGAAAGACAAATAAAGAAACTGATCCCATTCACAATTGCACCAAGAAGCATAAAATACCTAGGAATAAACCTAACCAAAGATGTAAAAGATTTGTATGCTGAAAACTATAGAAAGCTTATGAAGGAAATTGAAGAAGATATAAAGAAATGGAAAAATATTCCGTGCTCATGGGTTGGAAGAATAAATTTGTCAAAAGGTCAATACTACTCAAAGCTATCTAAACACTCAATACAACCCAAATCAAAATTGCACCAGCATTCTTCTCAAAACTAGAACAAGCAATCCTAAAATTCATATGGAACCACAAAAGGGCCCGAATAGTCAAAGCAATTTTGAAGAACACCAAAGCGGGAGGCATCACAATCCCAGACTTTAACCTCTACTACAAAGCTGTAATCATCAAGACAGCATGGTATTGACACAAAAACAGACACATAGACCAATGGAATATGATAGAAACCCCAGAACTAGACCCACAAACGTATGGCCAACTCATCTTTGACAAAGCAGGAAAGAACATCCAATGGAAAAAAGACAGTCTCTTTAACAAATGGTGCTGGGGGAACTGGACAGCAACACGCAGAAGGATGAAACTAGACCACTTTCTTACACCATTCACAAAAATAAACTCAAAATGGATGAAGTACCTGAATGTGAGACAGGAAACCTCAAAACCCTAGAGGAGAATACAGGAAAAGACCTCTCTGACCTCACCGCATCAATTTCTTACTTGACACATCCCAAAAGGCAAAGGAATTAAAATCAAAAATGAACTATTGGGACATCATGAAGATAAAAAGCTTCTGCAGAGCAGAGGAAACAATCAACAAAACTAAAAGGCAACCAACGGATTGGGAACAGATGTTTGCAAATGACATATCAGAAAAAGGGCTAGTATCCAAAATCTATAAAGAGCTCACCAAACTCCCCACCCAAAAAACAAATAACCCAGTGAC
>NW_024414879.1:0-1592 GCF_014898765.1 Herpailurus yagouaroundi | reverse complement strand
CTGACTCATTTGAATGCTCGTTGAATTGCAACAATATTAGCCAGTCTGTGGGGGTCTGCCTCTTTAATCTGGCTTGAGGGGCTGATATCATCTGCAGGCTCTGCTTGCTGGGGACACAACTTCACTAGTGCTCTGGGCTCTTCTCCCTGTGAGGCTCCCTGCCACCCAGACCAGGTCCCCACTTCTCCAGCTTCCTTATGTCTCTGCTCCTGGGAGCCGGCTGTCCAGCTGGGGCCCTGCCTGGCCTCCCATTGGGAAAGGACTGGGGGACCTTATCAGTCAACAAGGGCTGTACATAGCAAGGAAGCCACGAAAGACCCTTCTGTGTAGAGAATACCCAGCCCCAGGGCCAACATGCAAAACTGGTTATCTTGTAGAATGTTCTGATTTGTGGCCATATCTGATTGTTCCTCCTGGTGACATCTAACTTATGCCCCATAAACTGGACAAACGTGGACTTCCAGCTGGATTAGCTTCCATTCATCATTTTGACAAGATACTGTCCTTAAAATAAATAAAAATAAGCTTTACTACCTCTGTTCCCAAAGTGTGTAGTTTGAGACTGTTTTTAACATAGATGAGCTTCTCATTTGCTGACTCCAGAACCTGAGCAGCCCTACTGTGTGTCCGAGGTTCCCACACTGTGTGAATTTCACGAAGAACATGGAGACTGACACTCTGTTACACAGAGTAAGACCACTTAGAAACAGCAACAGCTTCCCAGCACAGTTGCTTGTCATGGTAAAATAGTTTTAAACATTGTATTGGCTACCAAGAGAAAAAGAAAGAAAACAAGCATTTAAAAGAAAGAAATCTGAAATCTGGGGAAGTCAGAGTCTCAAAATTATGGACATTTTTTAAATTGAATAACTTAATCTTAGAAAAAAATCGTGGGTCACAAAACAGCCCTTCATAAGTATACAAGAATTGAAATCATACCATGCATACTTTCAGACCACAATGCTATGAAGCTTGAAATCAACCACAGGAAAAAGTCTGGAAAGCCTCCAAAAGCATGGAGGTTCAAGAACACCCTACTAAAGAATGAATGGGTCAACCAGGCAATTAGAGAAGAAATTAAAAATATATGGAAACAAATGAAAATGAAAATACAACAATCCAAACGCTTTGGGATGCAGTGAAGGCAGTCCTGAGAGGAAAATACATTGCAATCCAGGCTTATCTCAAGAAACAAGAAAAATCCCAAATACAAAATCTAACAGGACACCTAAAGGAAATAGAAGCAGAACAGCAAACACAGCCTAAATCCAGCAGAAGAAGAGAAATAATAAAGATCAGAGCAGAAATAAACAATATAGAATCTAAAAAAACTGTAGAGCAATAAATAGACACTTCTCTAAAGAAGACATCCGGATGGCCAACAAGCACATGAAAAGATGCTCAACGTCGCTCCTCATCAGGGAAATACAAATCAAAACCACACTCAGATATCACCTCACGCCAGTCAGAGTGGCCAAAATGAACAAATCAGGAGACTATAGATGCTGGAGAGGATGTGGAGAAACGGGAACCCTCTTGCACTGTTGGTGGGAATGCAAATTGGTGCAGCCGCTCTGGAAAGCAGTGTGGAG
>NW_024414878.1:0-1036 GCF_014898765.1 Herpailurus yagouaroundi | reverse complement strand
GGAATACTCTCGTGCAGGGCCAGTCGCGCTTTGCAAATGGCATGGGGTATTACAGCTTCCATGCCGAGTATCTCTGCACCGATGTTCAAACCCATGTGCGTGCTGTTGTCAGACTTTGGAATTGGGTCCCCAAGCGGAGAGCGCATTAGCTGCGGTTCAGGTTCCATCCAGGGACGTCGCCAGGGCTGCAGCGACCCAGTTGCATGATCTCCCACGAGGGCCGAATTGAGGCCCCATGCGAGGGTGCAGGTCAAACGTAGGCTGAGGGTGCGAGATACACTTAGGTGTACATTGCCGGTTACGGTTAGGGTTACGGTGAGGGTTAGGGATAGTTCCCAGGAGGCTCCAGACCCTGAGCCCAAAACAGAGCAATTTCCTCCACGAAAGGCTGAGTGGAGTACACCCAGGGAGGGTGTCGTTCAGGAGTAGTCTTTGGGTTCAACCTTCAGGCAAATGTATGGGCCACCCCTTCCTTTCGGGAAGGCCGGAGGTGTCCCCTTGTGCACCTGTAGTCGCGCTTTGGAAATGCCATGGTGATGCTCCAGGTGGCATCCTGAGTGTCTCTACACCGCTTCTCCAACCCGTGTGCGTGTTCTTGTCAGACTTTGTAATTGGGTCCCCACTGGGTGCGAAACGTAGCGAGGCTTGGGGATCCATCCGGGGACGTTGCCAGGGCCGAAGTGACCCCAGTTTCGTAATCTCCCTCGAGGGCTGATTTGAGGGTCCAAGGGAGGGGGCTAGGGTTAGGGTCAAGGGTAGGGTTAGGCTTCGAGTGAGGGTTAGGTGTCCTTTTAGGGTTATGGATAAGGTTCGGGTTCGGGTTCGGGTTAGTTCCCACGAGGCGGCCGGCAAGGGCTCCACAGCAGAGCAGGTGTCTCCCTAAAGGCCTCAGTCTGGTCCACAAAGGAGGGTGCCCGAGGAGATTAGTATTTGGGGTGCAAGGCCACACAAATGGAATGGCTCGCCTGCGGGTAGGCCTCCGGAATCCTCTCGTGCAGCTGGAGTCGCACTTTGGAAATGGCATGGTGATGTTCCA
>NW_024414877.1:0-1201 GCF_014898765.1 Herpailurus yagouaroundi | reverse complement strand
GTTTCATACTCCTATCCATATCATGAGAGATTCAATATGTTTTAAAGAGTTGGATTCCAGTTACCAATTCTAATGTGGGATAACATGTACAGTTCTTGCATATTTGTCACTTATTGTGCAATTATGAAGTTAACATAGATCCCAAAGGGTAAATTCTTTTTAACTACACTTAGCTGAACATATATCATTGAAAGTCAAACTTTGGCCTTTCAAAGATGACATGAGCCTGAACGCGGAGATCCCAAAAGATTCCAAGAAAACGCTGCTAGATCTGATACATGCATTGACCAAACTCACAGGATACAAAATCAGTGTAAAGAAACTGATTGCATTTCTATACACCAATAAGGAAGCAAAAGAAAGAGAAGCCAAGAAATCAATGCCAGGTACAAATTGACCAGGAACCTTAAAACACCTATCAAGAAACCTAACAAAAGATGTAAAAGATCTGTGCAGTGAAAAGTATAGAAATGTATGAAGGAAAATGATGAAGACACAACAAAATCAGAAAAATACAAAACAAAACAATCCATGCGTATAGAGTGGAAGAATGAATACTGTTAAAATACCAATACTACCGAAAGCAATCTACACATTTAATGCAATACCAATCAAAATTGTACCAACATTCTTCTCCAGACTAGAGCAAGCAATCTGAAAATTTGCACGGAACAACCAAAGAACCAGAGTAGTCAAAGTTATTTGGAAAAAAGAAAGCCAAAGTGGGAGGCAGCCCAGAATTTTGCCTCTCCTAAGAAGCTGTAATCCTTAAGATAGTATGACATTGGCACAAACACAGGCACATGAACCAAAGAAACAGCATAGAGAACCCAGAAGGGGCCCCACAAATGTATGGTGAACTAATCTTTCACATAACTGGAAAGACAATCCAATGGAGGGAAGACAGTCTCTTTTCAAAGGGTGCTGGGAGAACTGAACAGTAACATGATGAAGAATAACCTAGATGACTTTCTTACAACGTGCACAAAAATAAATGCAAAATGGATGAAAGCCTTAAATGTGAGACAGGAAACCATCAAAACACGAGAGGAGAAAAGAGGAAAAAAACCCCTTTGACCTCACTGCAGCAATTTCTTCCTTGGCATGTCTCCAAAGACAAGGGAATGAAAAGCAAAAATGAATGATCAGGACCCGGTCAGGATAAAAATCTTCGGCACTGCAAAGGAAACAATCAGCAAAA
>NW_024414876.1:0-1112 GCF_014898765.1 Herpailurus yagouaroundi | reverse complement strand
GAGCCATCAGCCCAGAGCCCGACGCGGGGCTCGAACTCACGGACCGCGAGATCGTGACCTGAGCTGAAGTCGGACGCTTAACCAACTGCACCACCCAGGCGCCCCTAGACCCTGATGATCTTGTCCATTCTGAAACAGACCCAGAGCAGTCAAGAACCCAGACTGAAGTTGTTTGTGACCACTGTGTTGTCACCCACTGGGTTGTACCAACTGCCATCCGTGGGACCATCATTCTGTCCAAAATACCTTAATTTGTATGAGATGAGGCTACTATAAGAAGAAAAAGATCAATAAGCATTTCATTCCGGCCAGGTGATACTCTCTTTGCAAGGTGACAAGGTTTTGGGTCTCATTAAGGTTCATCTTACTCTTGACTTTTAAATGAACTGACATTCCGTCTGTTCTTGTGTCTAAGACACTGCCGCTGATGACTGGTGTGGATAACTGCTATACTTTTGCTAGGAGCTTCACTGCCACTGGGTCAGCTTTGCTGAAGCCATCTTTGATGCCATCTCTAAGTCCTGCAGCTCTATGATCCCTGAACTCTGCAAAGACAGTATTCACCAAATTTCTCTCTCAGGGATTTACTGATCATAAAGTCCCAAGTGACAGTGCACAGAACCCACAGAATCCTCGTGGTTACCGTGTTGTGGTCTTGTGAAATCAAGATTAGAGAGTGAAAGAGAAGGATGGTGAAGGTCTGAACTAATGTAGTAGTAAGGATGAAGAGGAGGTAACAGACCTGAGATATACAAGAAAAAGAAATCACAGGACTTCATGTCTGATTAAATATTGGAAGTAAAGAAAGGGAGGAGTTGAGAATGACTATTTTAGGTTTCCAGTTTGGGCTCCTGGAAAGAGGTCCTTCAGAATAATAAGAAATGTAGGCTATGGGGCCACTTTTCAACAGATTGTAAGTAGTAAAGATTTGGACCTGTTGAATTTAAGACAGTTGTGATACTTCTACAAAGAACTGATCAGTAAGTAATTGAAAACTGTAGGTTTTAGGGGCGCCTGGGTGGCGCAGTCGGTTAAGCGTCCGACTTCAGCCAGGTCACGATCTCACGGTCCGTGAGTTCGAGCCCCGCGTCGGGCTCTGGGCTGATGGCTCA
>NW_024414875.1:0-1106 GCF_014898765.1 Herpailurus yagouaroundi | reverse complement strand
TAGGAAAGATGAGGAAAGGGACATACACTCGATTCTGTGAAACTATAGTGTGGAGACACCATGTTTCAACTCACATCTGGTGTCTCTTAAGTTAGAAGTGTTTGAAAACGTAGGCTGGGCCTAGGCGGAAAGTGACATATGCTCAATCATGTGAAACAAGACGCAGGTGAAACATAAGTTAACCTAGAGTGTTGTTTCACAAAAGGAGAACGGTTTGAAAACCAATGCGGGGCCGACAAAGTGCCATTAGTCAACTGTGGGAAAGACTCTGGGTCAAGCATGTTTTCACTGACCTCTGGTTTCACTAAGTCAGAAGCGCTCGGAAAACCGCGGGGACTAATGTGCAAAGTGCCATATAGTCAGCCTTGTCGAACGGCACTTTGAGGGAACCATCTTTCAAGTAACATCTTGTATCCCTCCATCAACATCGTTTCATGTCCTATGTGGGGAACGATGTGGAAGGTGACAAACACCAGCCACTGTGAAAGGACACTGTGGAGAAATCATCTTTCACCTAACATCTTGTACAAGTTAGCCGCGTTTGAAACCTTAGGCGGTACCCATGTGGAAGGGGCCGTATGCTCAACTCTGTCGTAGTGCACCTTGGGGAGACCACCTTTCCAGAAACATCTGGTTCAACTAACTTGGAAGTGTGTGAAAACACAGGTGGGGCCTGGTCGGAAAGTGCCATACATTCAACTTTGTGAAACAGCACTGCGGGGAAAGCTTCTTTCAACTAATGTCTTGTTTCAACGTGTTGGAAGTGTTTGGAAGACGTTGCTGGGAGCGATGGGTGAAGTGACATACACTCGACCCGGTGGAAACACACTGTGGAGAAACCCTCTTTCAACTCACATCTGCTTTCTCTAAGTTAGAAGCGTTTGAAAACGTATGCAGGGCCTAGGCGGAAATGCCCTACACTCCATGCTGTGAAACAACACTGTCTCTCCACTCCAACACACTCCAACACTGTCTCAACACTCCATGCTGTGAAACAACACTTCCAACACGTTGAAACAAGACATTAGTTGAAAGAAGCTTTCCCCGCAGTGCTGTTTCACAAAGTTCAGTGTATGGCCCTTTCCGACCAGGCCCCACCTGTGTTT
>NW_024414874.1:0-1409 GCF_014898765.1 Herpailurus yagouaroundi | reverse complement strand
TCACTGCCTGGAGATTCTGGGACCTAACCCTAACCCTAACCCTAACCCTAACCCTAACCCTCCATCTACACCGAACTCTCTGGACCTCACGAAGTCTACCACGGACCCACACGCGGGGATGTGCTCTCAATTGAGCACAGCATGGAATTCACAACACTGTTGTCGCTTCGGCCCAGGCGATGTCCCTGGACCGAATCCCAACCCTAGCTAAGTCTCTTTCCCCATGGGGACCCAATTCTCAAGTGTGACCAGAGCACGCACACGGGGTCGCGAATTGGTGCGGGAATATTCGGCATGTACCTGGAACATCACCATGCCATTTCCAAAGTGCGACTCCAGCTGCACGAGAGGACTCCGGAGGCCTACCCGCAGGAGAGCCATTCCATTTGTGTGGCCTTGCACCCCAAATACTAATCTCCTCGGGCACCCTACTTTGTGGACTAGACTGAGGCCTTTAGGGAGACACCTGCTCTGCTGTGGAGCCCTTGCCGGCAGCCTCGTGGGAGCTAACCCGAACCCGAACCCGAACCTTATCCATAACCCTAAAAGGACACCTAACTCTCACTCGAAGCCTAACCCTACCCTTGACCCTAACCCTAGCCCCCTCCCTTGGACCCTCAAATCAGCCCTCGAGGGAGATTACGAACCTGGAGTCACTTCGGCCCTGGCAACGTCCCCGGATGGATCCCCAAGCCTCGCTAAGTTTCGCACCCAGTGGGGACCCAATTACAAAGTCTGACAAGAACACGCACACGGGTTTGAGAAGCGGTGTAGAGACACTCAGCATGCCACCTGGAGCATCTCCATGGCATTTCCAAAGCGCGACTTCAGGTGCACAAGGGGACACCTCCGGCCTTCCCGAAGGGAAGGGGTGGCCCATACATTTGCCTGAAGGTTGAACCCAAAGACTACTCCTGAACGACACCCTCCCTGGGTGTACTCCACTCAGCCTTTCGTGGAGAAAATGGCTCTGTTTTGGGCTCAGGGTCTGGAGCCTCCTGGGAACTATCCCTAACCCTCACCGTAACCCTAACCGTAACCGGCAACGTACACCTAAGTGTATCTCGCACCCTCAGCCTACGTTTGACCTGCACCCTCGCATGGGGCCTCAATTCGGCCCTCGTGGGAGATCATGCAACTGGGTCGCTGCAGCCCTGGCGAAGTCCCTGGATGGAACCTGAATCGCAGCTAATGCTCTCTCCGCTTGGGGAC
This sequence comes from Herpailurus yagouaroundi, assembly GCF_014898765.1. Classification (NCBI taxonomy): domain Eukaryota; kingdom Metazoa; phylum Chordata; class Mammalia; order Carnivora; family Felidae; genus Herpailurus; species Herpailurus yagouaroundi. Next base: position 197 of record NW_024414874.1, on the reverse strand, counting down.
CCAATTCCAAAGTCTGACAACAGCACGCACACGGGTTTGAACATCGGTGCAGAGATACTCGGCCTGGAAGCTGTAACATCCCCATGCCATTAGCAAAGCGCGACTGGCCCTGCACGAGAGTATTCCTGAGGCCGACCCGCAGGGTGGCCTATATGTATTTCTGGTCTTGGAACACAAAGACTCATCCTGCCCAGGGG
>NW_024414873.1:0-3283 GCF_014898765.1 Herpailurus yagouaroundi | reverse complement strand
AGGCTCTGAGCCATCAGCCCAGAGCCCGACGCGGGGCTCGAACTCACCGACCTGAGATCATGACCTGAGCTGAAGTCGGACGCTTAACCGACTGCGCCACCCAGGCGCCCCATAAAAGACTTTTAAAAAGCATAACCGCAATACTATTATCACACCTAAAATATCTAATATATTTCATTAATAGCATCAAATAACCAGTGTTTGATTTTCTACTTGTCTCATTTTTTTTTCCCCTTGTTTGTTTGAACCAGGATCCAATCAAGTCCACACATTGTGACTGGTTGTTTCATTTACATTTCTTTTATAAATTCCTCCTCCATTTTCTTCTTGTGCAGTTTGTTGAAGGAAGCACATTGTTGGTCCTATGGAGTTTCCCATAATCTGGATTTTGCTGATTACATTTAATTTATGCAATTTAATATGGTTTCCTTACCTCTCACTTATAACAGAGGTCTCTTTTAGATGCTTTCCCTACTTAGGTTTATTAACCCATCAGCATCTTTTTCTGTGCTTGAAATATTACTTTCAGTTGGTTATATTGTCATGCTTAAGGTAATCCCCCCTTTATGATATGTTTGCTCACCTCACCCCTTTGTTGACATTTTCAAACTCCTTCAACTGTAGCCCTCTCTTACCTGACTCATTATCTCCTGCCTCTAACATTTGCAATTCTTCCTTCTTTAGTCTTGGAAATACAGAGAAAAACAATGGCATAAAGAAAAGCAAAATGAGGGGTTGCCCTGGTGGCTCAGTCAGGTTACACATCTGACTTGATTTCGGCTCAGGTCATGATCTCACCATTCATGAGTTCAAACCCTGCATCTAGCTCTGTGCTGACGATGTGGAGTCTGCTTGGGATTCTCTCTCTTTCCCTCTCTCTCTCTGTTCCTCCCCTGCTTGTGCTTGCTTGCCCTTTCAAAATAAATAAACAAACTTAAAAATTTTTAAAAAAAGAAAAGCAAAGCAAAATGAAAACAGCTCTCTCTACCCTGCTGCGCCTCCTATCAGCCTACTTGTCCAATTTCTCCTCTCTATTCTCATTGCTCAGTTGTTTCTTAAGTCCCTGCATTCTGGATTCTATGCTCATCAGTGTATTCAAAGTGTACTCTCAAATGTAACTAGTGATCTTCTTAACAGTCTTCTCTAGTTGTTTTGGTCCGTTCCCGTTCTCTCTCTCTTCCTCGCTCTCTCTTTTTTTTTTTTTTTTTGAGACTGTTTGATAATTTATTCAGCAAATATTTGTTGAGCACTTAACCTTAAAAATAAAACTGTGAGTTGTTTTACCAGCAAAAATTGGTTTATTTGGGAATAGCAGGGGATTGTAACCTGGGACTGTAACCTGAGACATGCAAGGTTTTAGCAAAATGATGGGCAAATACAGAGAACAACGGATAGACATTCTTTTATAGAGGAAAAGAGGAAGTTAGGAGGGGCTGTTATAAGCAAAAAGTACTTTGGAGTAAACTGGGAATTTGAAGTATTCTAGGGTTTTCATTGGCTGAGTTGTGACAGTCTCTCATTGGTTAGGCTGTTGTCAGGCAAGTGGAAAAAGCCTCCTTCTTTCTGGGGTAGTAGAGTATAGGCTTCTTCCTTTTGGAAATGCAAGGCACATCGCTTTTTACTGGGGAATCTATAATTGACAATGAACTGTAGGGCATGAAACCTCCCCTTTCTGACCTCTCAGCTCCGTTTTAAATGAGGTAGCCTTTACTTGGTTCCACAATACCTATGTTAGGTACTGTGCCATGTCTTAGTGATTTGATGATGAATAAAAAGACATGATCCTTGCCCTTATAAAGCTTCCAGTTGGGTAGGAGAAAATGACATTTATCAAACAATCACAAATTATTGTAAAATTACAATTCTGTCCAGTGCTAAAGAGAGGCAAATGGTCTCATAAGAACATCTAATAATTGGGAGATTTGACATAGTGCCACTGAACAAAGAGCTAAAGGATAGTAGGGAAAATGTGGAAGGGTGAGATGGGGGTGAAAGGAGATTTCTAGGCAGAAGGAAAAGCATATGCAAAGGCCTATTGGGGGTGGAAGATTGGAAGATTCAAGAAATTGAAAGAAGACCAGCAAAGAGAGGGTAGAGGTGAGACGGAAGAGGTAGGCAAGGGCCAGGTTATGTAGGTCATGTAGGCCAAGACAAAGAATTTGATTTTTTCCTAAGAACTATGGAAACTCACTAAAGTGAAGATTGGGATGTGTTATGTGACACATTCATATGTGCATTTGAAATTTTGTTTTGGATGCATTGAGGAGAATGCATCTGAGGGGGCAAGATTATGTGAAGTACAAATGCGAAGCAGTTACAGTATTTTAGGCAGAAGATGGTGGTGGCTTAGGTGAGGATGCGAACAGCCAGAAATAGCAAGAAGAGAGAGGACAGATAGCTATTTAGTGGATAAAACTCATAATGACTTGACCTTGAATTGACTGGGGTTGATGTATAGAAGATAGGTCATGGATTATTTGTACGTTTCTGGTTTTTGCAGCTGGATGCCACTTTCTGAGATGGAGAATTCTGGGAGACCATGTTTTGACAGGCAGAGTTAGATTTTGGGCATGGTGAATTTGAGATGCCCTTGAGACATCCAGGTGGAGGTAAAATTAGGCAGTTGGAAATCTGAGTGTGGAGGTCAGATGCAAAGTATGGCCTTGTAGTATTTGCATGTGGGTGGATAGTTGTTTAAGTAATGGGTGTGAATGAGATCTTCCAGGAAAGAGTATAGAATGAAAAGAGAAAGCAACCTAGTGTCTTCTTGAAACTCATCTGGTGAACTCTCTGAGGTTACCCTGTCCTGGCTCTCCTCTCACCTCTCCTCTTCTGCCTCTCAACTGTTGCTGGTTTCCAGAGTATGGTCTTTTCTCCCCCTTGGAGAGCTGAATAGTTTTATCGCTTCCACAACTCACTTTATGTGAGATAAGTTCAAAATATTTCCAATTCTTATTCTTCCCTGGTTTCTAAAATTTATCTTTGCTGTGTACTAAGATTTCTACATGAATACCTTTTTTGTCTTCCCAAATACAACATATCTAAAATACTATTTATTGTTTCCCTCTGGATTCACCCTTATGATATCCATATTCCTTTCAGTGATCTTATCATTTCTCCGGGCTTTCATCACTGAAGGAATGATCATTTTTTACTCTTTCTTATCCCCATATATCTTATAATTATTTTTTTTCAATATATGAAATTTATTGTCAAATTGGTTTCCATACAACACCCAGTGCTCATCCCAACAGGTGCCCTCCTCAATACCCATCACCCACCC
>NW_024414872.1:0-1175 GCF_014898765.1 Herpailurus yagouaroundi | reverse complement strand
CTAGCATCAGCAATCAGACAACAAAAGGAAATCAAAGGCATCAAAATCAATGTACAGAAATCAGTTGCATTCTTATACACTAACAATGAAGCAACAGAAAGACAAATCAAGAAACTGATCCCATTCACAATTGCACCAAGAAGCATCAAATACCTAGGAATAAATCTAACCAAAGATGTAAACGATCTGTATGCTGAAAACTATAGAAAGCTTATGAAGGTAATTGAAGAAGATTTAAAGAAATGGAAAGACATTCCCTGCTCATGGATTGGAAGAATAAATATTGTCAAAATGTCAATACTACCCAAAGCTATCTACACATTCAATGCAATCCCAATCAAAATTGCACCAGCATTCTTCTCGAAATTAGAACAAGCAATCCTAAAATTCATATGGAACCACAAAAGGCCCCGAATAGCCAAAGTAATTTTGAAGAAGACCAAAGCAGGAGGCATCCCAATCCCAGACTTTAGCCTCTACTACAAAGCTGTCATCATCAAGACAGCATGGTATTGGCACAAAAACAGACATATAGACCAATGGAATAGAATAGAAACCCCAGAACTAGACCCACAAACGTATGGCCAACTCATCTTTGACAAAGCAGGAAAGAACATCCAATGGAAAAAAGACAGTCTCTTTAACAAATGGTGCTGGGAGAACTGGACAGCAACATGCAGAAGGTTGAAACTAGACCACTTTCTCACACCATTCACAAAAATAAACTCAAAATGGATCAAGGACCTGAATGTGAGACAGGAAACCATCAAAACCTTAGAGGAGAAAGCAGGAAAAGACCTCTCTGACCTCAGCCGTAGCAATCTCTTACTCGACACATCCCCAAAGGCAAGGGAATTAAAAGCAAAAGTGAATTACTGGGACCTTATGAAGATAAAAAGCTTCTGCACAGCAAAGGAAACAACCAACAAAACTAAAAGGCAACCAACGGAATGGGAAAAGATATTTGCAAATGACATATCGGACAAAGGGCTAGTATCCAAAATCTATAAAGAGCTCACCAAACTCCACACCCGAAAAGCAAATAACCCAGTGAAGAAATGGGCAGAAAACATGAATAGACACTTCTCTAAAGAAGACATCCGGATGGCCAACAGGCACATGAAAAGATGTTCAGCGTCGCTCCTTATCAGGGAAATACAAATCAAAACCACACT
>NW_024414871.1:0-8247 GCF_014898765.1 Herpailurus yagouaroundi | reverse complement strand
GCCGAATACCGGAGCGCCCAAATATATAAAACAATTACTCATAAACATAAGCAACCTTATTGATAAGAATGTGGTAATTGCAGGGGACTTTAACACCCCACTTACAGAAATGGATAGATCATCTAGACGCACGGTCAATAAAGAAACAAGGGCCCTGAATGAGACATTGGATCAGATGGACTTGACAGATATATTTAGGACTCTGCATCCCAAAGCAACAGAATAGACTTTCTTCTGGAGTGCACATGGAACATTCTCCAAGATAGATCATATACTGGGTCACAAAACAGCCCTTCATAAGTTTACAAGAATTGAAATCATACCATGCATACTTTCAGACCACAATGCTATGAAGCTTGAAATCAACCACAGAAAAAAGTCTGGAAAACCTCCAAAAGCATGGAGGTTAAAGAACAGCCTACTAACGAATGAGTGGGTCAACCAGGCAATTCGAGAAGAAATTAAAAAATATATGGAAACAAACGAAAATGAAAATACAACAATCCAAACGCTTTGGGACGCAGCGAAGGCAGTCCTGAGAGGAAAATACATTGCAATCCAGGCCTATCTCAAGAAACAAGAAAAATCCCAAATACAGAATCTAACAGCACACCTAAAGGAAATAGAAGCAGAACAGCAAAGGCAGCCTAAACCCAGCAGAAGAAGAGAAATCATAAAGATCAGAGCAGAAATAAACAATATAGAATCTAAAAAACCTGTAGAGCAGATCAACGAAACCAAGAGTTGGTTTTTTGAAAAAATAAACAAAATTGACAAACCTCTAGCCAGGCTTCTCAAAAAGAAAAGGGAGATGACCCAAATAGATAAAATCATGAATGAAGACAGAATTATTACAACCAATCCCTCAGAAATACAAGCAATTATCAGGGAATACTATGAAAAACTATATGCCAACAAACTGGACAACCTGGAAGAAATGGATAAATTCTTAAACACCCACACGCTTCCAAAACTCAATCAGGAGGAAATAGAAAGCTTGAACAGACCCATAACCAGCGAAGAAATTGAATCGGTTATCAAAAATCTCCCAACAAATAAGAGTCCAGGACCAGATGGCTTCCCAGGGGAGTTCTACCAGACATTTAAAACAGAGATAATACCTATCCTTCTCAAGCTATTCCAAGAAATAGAAAGGGAAGGAAAACTTCCAGACTCATTCTATGAAGCCAGTATTCCTTTGATTCCTAAACCAGACAGAGACCCAGCAAAAAAAGAGAACTACAGGCCAATATCCCTGATGAATATGGATGCAAAAATTCTCAATAAGATACTAGCAAATCGAATTCAACAGCATATAAAAAGAATTATTCACCATGATCAAGCGGGATTCATTCCTGGGATGCAGGGCTGGTTCAACATTCTCAAATCAATCAACGTGACACATGACATTAAGAAAAGAAAAGAACCATATGATCCTGTCAATCCATGCAGAAAAAGCATTTGACAAAATTCAGCATCCTTTCTTAATAAAAATCCTCAACAAAGTCACGATGGAAGGAACATACTTAAATATCATAAAAGCCATATATGAAAAGCCCACAGCTAATATCTTCCTCAATGGGGAAAAACTGAGAGCTTTCTCCCTGAGATCAGGAACACGACAGGGATGTCCACTCTCACCGCTGTTGTTTAACATAGTGTTGGATGTCCTAGCATCAGCAATCAGACAACAAAAGGAAATCAAAGCATCAAAATTGGTAAAGATGAAGTCAAGCTTTCGCTTTTTGCAGATGACATGATATTATACATGGAAAATCCGACAGGCTCCACCAAAAGTCTGCTAGAACTGATACATGAATTCAGCAAAGTCGCAGGATACAAATCAATTTATAGAAATCAGTTGCATTCTTATGCGCTAATAATGAAGCAACAGAAAGACAAATAAAGAAACTGATCCCATTCACAATTGCACCAAGAAGCATAAAATACCTAGGAATAAATCTGACCAAAGATGTAAAAGATCTGTACGCTGAAAACTATAGAAACCTTATGAATGAAATTGAAGAATACACAAAGAAATGGAAAAACATTCCATGCTCATGGGTTGGAAGAATAAATATTGTCAAAATGTCAATACTACCCAAAGCTATCTACACATTCAATGCAATCCCAATCAAAATTGCACCAGCATTCCTCTCGAAGCTAGAACAAGCAATCCTAAAATTCATATGGAACCACAAAGGCCCCGAATAGCCAAAGTAATTTTGAAGAAGAAGACCAAAGCAGGTGGCATCACAATCCCAGACTTTAGCCTCTACTACAAAGCATGGTATTGGCACAAAAACAGACACACAGACCAATGGAATCGAATAGAAACTCCAGAACTAGACCCACAAAAGTATGGCCAACTAATCTTTGACAAAGCAGGAAAGAATATCCAATGGAAAAAAGACAGTCTCTTTCACAAATGGTGCTGGGAGAACTGGACAGCAACATGCAGAAGGTTGAAACTAGACCACTTTCTCACCCCATTCACAAAAATAAACTCAAAATGGATGAAGGACCTGAATGTGAGACAGGAAACCATCCAAATCCTAGAGGAGAAAGCAGGAAAAGACCTCTCTGACCTCAGCCATAGCAATTTCTTACTTGACACATCCCCAAAGGCAAGAGAATTAAAAGCAAAAATGAACTATCGGGACCTCATGAAGATAAAAAGCTTCTGCACAGCAAAGGAAACAACCAACAAAACTAAAAGGCAACCAACAGAATGGGAAAAGATATTTGCAAATGACATATCGGACAAAGGGCTAGTATCCAAAATCTATAAAGAACTCACCAAACTCCACACCCAAAAAAAAAAAATAATCCAGTGAAGAAATGGGCAGAAACCAATTTGACAATAAATTTCATATATTAAAAAAAAAAAAAAGAAAAACAATTTAAAAATTCACTTGAAAAGTAAACACTAAAAACATTTTTTAAGTTACTTATTTAAATATCTGTTCTCGGGGCGCCTGGGTGGCGCAGTCGGTTAAGCGTCCGACTTCAGCCAGGTCACGATCTCGCGGTCCGTGAGTTCAAGCCCCGCGTCAGGCTCTGGGCTGATGGCTCGGAGCCTGGAGCCTGTTTCTGATTCTGTGTCTCCCTCTCTCTCTGCCCCTCCCCCGTTCATGCTCTGTCTCTCTCTGTCCCAAAAATAAATAAAAAACATTGAAAAAAAATTAAAAAAAAAAATATCTGTTCTCAACCCACCTAAGCATTTATGATAAATGCCTCCCACACAAAAATGAATTAATTTGTAACATATTTAAGATCAATGAAACTGCATGAAATCTCAGGAAAATTTAAGTTTGAAATTATGCCTATTATTCACTAGGCAAATATATATAAATAGCACCTAGCACTAGTTATTGCTATGTAGGTGTGACTTATAATTATATAATAAGTATTATTACTACTATACAATAAAAAGTCAGATATTAATGGCATGAGCCAAAATTATATACACTTGGCCAAACACAGACCCATAGATAATCACTCTTTTGCTTCTCCACAGGGACTCAACTAGTGGCAGCTAAGGCTACAGCATAAACATGTGATTCTACTTTTCTCCCTCTTACTTAGATGAAAATAATCTATTTCAAATATTCCAAATCTGAACTAGGGAGAAAACCAGACTGAGCGGTGGGAGAGAGACACCCAAAGCAATTGTTCAGTAAATATGATTTTTGTTGGGTGGATGGTCAGTTGACTGGATGGACAGAAAAACTGCCTCTGAATTCTCATGTGAGATGAGCAAGATGAAAGAGAGAAAAGGATTTCTTCTTGGTCAGAAGACCAAAAATGGTGGGAAACTACTAACATTCTGAGATATTTTCCAGTACTCTCTACTTTTCCCCTGACTTCAAGATGGAAACTCAAAGGAGCAAGTCTACCTTAACTCTGTGACCAATATTAATATCACTAATAGTGTACACTTATTAGTGTACTGTACACTGTACACGTCTTCTACACCACCTGTGAAGTATTCTCACAAAAATCTTTAACATGTATATAATAAAGCCTTTAGAGCTAACTTCCAATCTACACGAAGTAACAGAAAATAAAGGATGATGTTAGATGACAACATGAGGAAATAATCAGAAAAATCTAGTAGATGGGTCAAGAGCAGCAATGCCCAAAAGAATTTCCTGCAATGTTGGAAATGTTCTGTATCTATGCTGCCCAACACAGTAGCCACTAGCCACATGTGGCTATTGAGCACATAGAAAATTAGATGTGCTGTAAATGAAAAATACATACTAGATTTCAAAGATCTAGTTGGGAAAAATGTAAACTATCTAAATAACTGTATATTGACTAGATATTAAAATGATAATAACCTGTGTATAACTTAAGTAAAATATATTAAAACTAACTTCCAATTTCCTTTTCTTTTTTTGCAGCTATTAGAAAATTTTAAATTACATGTGTGTCTCACATATTTGTATTGAACAGTGCTAGTCTAGAATCATTATTATTTTACCTTTCATAATTTAGGTCTATGATCCATCTGTAACTGCTTTTTGTATATAATATGAGTTAGGAGTCAAGGCTCATTTTTCCCCACATGGGCATTGAATTGGTCTGTTACCATTTATCAAAATAGATTTTCCTTTTATACAATGTTCTTATCAGGTTTTGGTATAAACGTTATATTGATTCCATAAAAAGAGCTAGGAAGTATTCATTATTTTTCAGTTGTCTAGAATAGTTTGGTGTTCAACAGATACTAGTTCTTTAGTAACTAGAAGAATTCACCAGGGAACCATTTGGGCCTTGAGTTTTCCTTGTGGGAAGGTTGTTAAATCAGTTACTGAGAGAAGTGTACTAAAATCTCCAACTATGGGGGTACCTGGGTGGCTCAGTCAGTCGAACATCCGAATCTTGATTTCAGCTCAGGTTATGATCTTGCGGTTTGTGGGATCAAGCCCTGCGTCGGAATCTGCACTGACAGTGTGGAGCCTGCCTAGGATTCTCTCTCTTTCTCTGTCCCTCCCCAGCTCATGCTCTTTCTCTCTCTCTCAAAATAAATAAACCCTTTTAAAAATCTCCACCTATGATTATGAAGTTATTTCTGCTTTTGGTTCTGGAAATTTCTGCTATACATATTTTTAGGCCATGCTATTAGCTACACAGAAAGTTAGGAATATTATATCTATCTGTCGAGGTAATCTTTTTATCATTATAAAATATAAATCATTATATTTTTATCATTATCCTTCTCTTTAGTAATACTTCTTGATGTAAAGTTCACTTTATCTGACAATAGCATGGCCATATTAGTTACCTTTCAGATAGTATTTGCATAAAATATTTTTCATCTTTTTATATTCAATTAATTAGATTCAACATATTTATAAATAGCATCTAGTTGTATGCTATTTCTGTGAATAGCATTTCATTGTGTTTTTTTTTTTTAATTCTCACAAGCTCTGCTCTGAAATGTAATATTTGGTCCATTCACATTTAATAAATTCACTGATATTTTTGGGTTTATGTCTATCATCTTGCTGTTTTCTATTTGTCCCAAGTGTTCTTTGGTCCTTTCCTCTCTTTTCTTGCTTTCTTTTGGGTTAATCAAATAATTTTCTTTACTCCATTTTCCCCATGTAATTGTTATAGCATTTAAAAATTATTCTTTTGGGGCACCTGGGTGGCTCAGTAGGTTAAGCATCCAACTTCAGCCAGGTCATGATCTCACAGTTTGTGAGTTCGAGCCCCACGTCAGGTTGTGCTGACAGTTCAGAGCCTGGAGCCTGCTTTGGATTCTGTATTTCCCTCTCTCTCTCTGCCCCTCCCGTGCTCATGCTCATTCTCTCTCTCTCTCTCTCTCTCTCTCTCTCTCTCTCTCTCTCAAAAATAAAGAAACACTAAAAAATATTTAAACTTTAAAAAAAATAAAAATTATTCTTTTACTACCCTAGAGATTACAACATCCCTCCTGGATTTATCAGTGTCTACCTTAAATTAGAATTTTTAACCTCTGCCTGAAAAAATGAAAATAATTTAAATGTTAGTTCAATTTAACACCCCCTTTTATTAGTTTCCCATCGCTGCTGTAATAAATTGCCACAACTACAAATGTATCTTACAATTCTAGAGGTCAGTAGCCCAAAATGGGTCTCACTCGGTGAAATAAGATGAAGAAATCAAAATCCACCTTGACACAGTGATCAATATTAATATCACAGTGGGAAAACAAAGCATATGTATGTACCACCTATACACCATCTATGGAGTATTTTCACTAAAAATCTCTTAACATGTATCTAATCAAACCTTTAGAGCTAACTTCCAATATACAAGAAATAATAGGGACTAAAGAATCTCATCTTGAAGTCAAGGGAAAAGTAAAAACTCAAAGTGTTGGCAAAACTATGTCCTTTCTGGGAGATGGGGAGATGGGAGAATCCATCTCTTATTTTTCCAGCTGCCTGCATTCCTTGAATTGTGGCCTTTAGTTCCAACTTCATGACTCCAACCTCTGCTCCTGTCCATGCATCTCTTTCTCTAACTCTCCTGACACCCTCTTTTACTGGTAAGAACCTTTATTATCATATTGGACCCACCCAGATAATCCAGGATAATGCTTCCATCTCAAGATCTTTAATCACATCTGCAAAGTCCCTTTTACCTTGTAAGTGAATCACAGGCTCCAGGGATTTGAACATAGACATATTTATGGGGCCATTATTCTGTATTCCACACTGCTCCCACATTTTATGTAGTGCTGTTACATATTTTAATTCAATACGTTTACAAACACTTCAAAGGAAAGCTCTACCACCTCACAGTAGAATGCCAATTAATAAGTGTAGATAGAATAATGAAGTTTGAAAAGCACCATTTGCAAGTATCAAAGTAATAACTGGTTAAGAAATCACTTGTATATGCTAAAAATAGGGGGAAAAGTTTGATGGGAAAGAGGATATTTACATAATCTCCAAGTACCACCCTAGAAAATACTTGCCAATTACTAATAAGCCAAAAATACTCCTTAATTAACTTTACAGTAATATTTTAGACAAAATAAAAATTTTCATCACAATTAATGAGACAAATTTACATACTATGCTAACTCTATTCAAAAGAAAGGTGAAGGCTATGTTAATATTTAAGAGGATTTTAGAACAAGGATCATAAGCAGAGATAAAGAAGGTCTATCATTGAAAGACCTCAATGATAAAGGGGCCAATTCATGAAGAGGACATAACAATCCTAAATGTATATGCAGCTAGTGACAGAGCTTCAAAACTCATGAAGCAAAAAGTCAAAGACTTGCAAGAAGAAATAGAAAAACCCACAATAATAGTAAGATATCTCAATACCCCCTCTCGTAATAATTAAAAAAACAAGTAGGCAGAGAGCCAGCAAGAATAGATTTAATGAACACTATCAAACAATTTTACTAGACTGATATTTCCAGAATAGGCCAATTTACCTACATCATAGGGTTGTTATATGGATCTAATGAAAAAAGCAAGTAAAATAATCAGATATAAGTTTATATGTTTTAGAGAAAATGTGTGTATATTAGATAATATGCTTGTTTTCCTGAAATATTCACCTAATTACAGAGTTTAAGATAGAGTTAATGTAGAGAGGTATTCAACAATTGAATGAGGTTGGCAGCTAAATATATCAAAATCAATTGTTTATTCACTGACAGTAATCATCTAGAAAATATAATAGTAAAAGATCCCATTCATATAGTACCTAAATATCTCCCTGGGAAAAAAAATTTAATACTCAGTAATAAACTTAATAAGAAATGTGTATGAAGGGGCGCCTCGGTGGCTCAGTCGGTTAAGTGTCCTACTTCAGCTCACATCATGATCTCGTGGTTCATGGGTTCGAGCCCCGCATCAGGCTCTGTGCTGACAGTTCAGAGACTGGAGCCTACTTCGGATTTTGTGTCTCCCTCATTCTTTGCCCCTCCCCAACTCACGCCCTTTCTCTCTCTCAAAAAATGAATAAACATTAAAAAAAATTTAAATAAATGTGTATGAAGATATTGTGAAAACAAGTAAATTCTATCCAAATTAATCTATACATTTAAGAGAGTCAGTAGGTAGCACAAAAACAGACACTCAGATCAATGGAACACAATTGACAACCCACAAATGGACCCACAAACATATGGCCAACTAACCTTTGACAAAGCAGGAAAGAATAGCCTACTTTATTCCATTATAAAGTAGTCTCTTCAGCAAGTGGTGGTGGGAAAACTGGACAGCGACA
>NW_024414870.1:0-1111 GCF_014898765.1 Herpailurus yagouaroundi | reverse complement strand
TAGTTCTCCATCCCCTCACTCTCAATCTAAAGGTGTCCTCAGGTCTAAAATGAGTCTCTTGTAGACAGCAAATAGATGGGTCTTGTTTTTTTATCCATTCTGATACCCTATGTCTTTTGGTTGGCGCATTTAATCCATTTACATTCAGTGTTATTATAGAAAGATATGGGTTTAGAGCCATTGTGATGTCTGTATGTTTTATGCTTGTAGTGATGTCTCTGGTACTTTGTCTCACAGGGTCCCCCTTAGGATCTCTTGTAGGGCTGGTTTAGTGGTGACAAATTCCTTCAGTTTGTGTTTGTTTGGGAAGACCTTTATCTCTCCTTCTATTCTAAATGACAGACTTGCTGGATAAAGGATTCTCGGCTGCATATTTTTTCTGTCTAGCACACTGAAAATCTCGTGCCAATTCTTTCTGGCCTGCCAAGTTTCAAAAGAGAGATCAGTCACGAGTCTTATAGGTCTCCCTTTATATGTGAGGGCACGTTTACCCCTTGCTGCTTTCAGAATTTTCTCTTTATCCTTGTATTTTGCCAGTTTCACTATGATATGTCGTGCAGAAGATCGATTCAAGTTACGTCTGAAGGGAGTTCTCTGTGCCTCTTGGATTTCAATGCTTTTTTCTTCCCCACTTCAGGGAAGTTCTCAGCTATTATTTCTTCAAGTACCCCTTCAGTACCTTTCCCTCTCTCTTCCTCCTCTGGGATACCAATTATGCGTATATTATTTCTTTTTAGTGTATCACTTAGTTCTCTGATTTTCCCCTCATACTCCTGGATTTTTTTATCTCTCTTTTTCTCAGCTTCCTCTTTTTCCATAACTTTATCTTCTAGTTCACCTATTCTCTCCTCTGCCTCTTCAATCCGAGCCGTGGTGGTTTCCATTTTGTTATGCATTTCGTTTAAAGCCTTTTTCAGCTCCTCGTGACTGTTCCTTAGTCCCTTGATCTCTGTAGCAAGAGATTCTCTGCTGTCAGCTATACTGTTTTCAGGCCCAGCAATTAATTTTATGACTATTATTCTAAATTCACTTTCTTTTATATTATTTAAATCCTTTTTGATCATCTCATTAGCTGTTGTTATTTCCTGGAGATTCTTCTGAGGGGAATTCT
>NW_024414869.1:0-4215 GCF_014898765.1 Herpailurus yagouaroundi | reverse complement strand
TCCTTTTTGATCAGCTCATTAGCTGTTGTTATTTCCTGGAGATTCTTCTTAGGGGAATTCTTCCGCTGGGTCATTTTGGATAGTCCCTGGCGTGGTGAGGACCTGCAGGGCACTTCCCCTGTGCTGTGGTGTATAACTGGAGTTGGTGGGCGGGGCCGCAGTCCGACCTGATGTCTGCCCCCAGCCCACCTCTGGGGCCACAGTCAGACTGGTGTGTGCCTTCTCTTCCCCTCTCCTAGGGGCGGGATTCACTGTGAGGTGGTGTGGCCCGTCTGGGCTACTTGCACACTGCCAGGCTTGTGATGCTGGGGATCTGGCGTCTTAGCTGGGGTGGGTAGGCAAGGTGCACGGGGGCAGGAGGGGCAGGCTTAGCTTGCTTCTCCTTAGGTGATCCACTTCAGGAAGGGCCCTGTGGCAGCGGGAGGGAGTCAGATCCGCTGCTGGATGGGTGGCTCCGCAGAAACACAGATTGGGGTGTTTTCGAGAAGCCAGCAAGTTCCCTGGCAGGAACTGGTTCCCTTTGGGATTTTGGATGGGAGGTGGCAGGGGAGATGGTGCTGGTGAGTGCCTTTGTTCCCCACCAAACTGAGCTCTGTCTTCCGGGGGCACAGCAGCTCTCCCTCCCTTTGTCCTTCAGCCTTCCCGCTTTCCGAGCAGAGCTGTTAACTTATGACCTCCCAGACGCTAAGTGGCGCTTGCTGTCGGAACACAGTCCGTCAGGCTCCTCCCCTTTTGCCAGCCAGACTCGGGGGCTCTGCTTGGCTGGCGAGCCGCCCCTCTGCCCCGGCTCCTCCCTCCTGCCAGTTCGTGGAGTGCGCATCGCCTCGCTGCCCTTCCTACCCTCTTCCGTGGGCCTCTCGTCTGCACTTGGCTCAGGAGACTCTGTTCTGCTAATCCTCTGGCGGTTTTCTGGGTTATTTAGGCAGGTGTAGGTGGAATCTAAGTGATCAGCAGAACGCGCTGTGAGCCCAGCATCCTCCTACGCTGTCATCTTCCCTCTCTCTCCAGTAAGTAAATTTTTAAAAAAACACAACACAGGCCTACTTCAAGAAGCAAGAAAACTCTCAAATAAACAACATAATCTTACACCTAAAGGTTATAGAAAAAGAACAACTAACAAAACCTAAACCAGTAGAAGGAAGGAAATAATAAATATTAGAACAGAAATAAAAATTTGGAAAAAAAAAAAAATAGAATAGGTCAATGAAATCAGGAGCTGGTCCTTTGAAAAAATTTAAAAAAGCTGATAAATCTTCTGACAGGCCCATTTCAAAAAGAAGAAGAGAGAGAGAGAGAGAAGACTCAATAAACAAATCCAGAAATATACAAGGAGTAATAACAAGATAAATATCCAGAAACATATAACCTCCTAAAACTGAATCAGAAAGAAATAGAAAACTTGAAGAGACTGATTACCAGCAATGAAATGGAATCAATAATGAAAAAAAAAATACTCCCAATATACAAAATCCAGGAAGAGATGTCTTCATAGGTAACTTTTACCAAAAATTAAAAAAAAAAATAGTTTATACTTGTTCTTCTAAAACTTTTCCGAAAAATAGAAGAGGAAGGAAAGTTTCCAAATTTATTCTATGAGGACATTACCCTGATATCAAAACCAGATAGACATTCACCAAAAAAGGGAGCTACAGGCCTATATCTCTGGTGAATATAGATACAAAAATCCTCAACAAAATATTAGGAAACTGAATCCAAAATATAATACAAAATATTAAACTTGATCAAGTGGGCTTTATCTCCAGGATGTGGTTCAATATAAAGAAATCAATTAATGTGATATAGCACATGAAAAAGAGAAAGGATAAAAAACATACTATTATTTTAATAGATGCAGGAAAACCATTTGACAATGTAGTACATACAATCATGATTAAAACTCTCAACAAAGTAGGTTTAGAGGGGCCATACTTCAACATCATAAGCACCACATATGAAAAAACCACAGTGAACATCATACTCTGTAGTAAAAAGCTGACAGCTTTCCCCCTAAGGTCAGGAACGAGACAAGGATATCAAGTCTCACCAATTTTATTCAACATAGTACTAGAAGTCCTAGTGACAGCAATCAGAAAAGGAAAAAAATACATTCAAATTGTAAGAAAGAAATGAAATTTTCACTACTTGCAGATAGCATCATACAATATGTAGAAAACCCTAAAAGTTCAACAAAAGAACTACTAGAAAAAATATATGAATTCAGTAAGACTGTAAGATATAAAATAAATGTAGAGAAATTTGTTGCATTTCCCTACACCAATAATAGACCACCAGAAAGTGACATAAAAAAACAATCAAGTTTATAATTACAACAAAAATAATGAAATACCTAGGAATAAACTTAACCAAGGAAGTGAGAGACCTATATTATGAAAAGTATAAAATATTGATGAAAGAAATTGCAGACAACACAAACAAATAGAAAGATATTTCAAGCTCATTATTTGGAAGAACAAGTATTATTAAAATATCCATACTACCCAAAGGAATCTACATATTTAATGCAATCCCTATCAAAATTTCAATAGCATTGTTCACAGAAGTAGAACAAACAATTCTGAAATTAGTATGGAACCACAAAAGAACCCTAAAGAGCCAAAGAAACCTTAAAAAGGAAAAACACAGTGGCAGCTTTCATAATAACAGATTTCAAGATACTGCAAAGGTGTAGAATAATAAAAACATTGTACTGGCACAAAAATAGACATATAGATCAACGGAAAAGAATAGAAATTCCAGGTATAAATCCCCAATTATCTGTTCAATTAATCTTCAACAAAGGAGTAAAGAATATGTAATGGGAAAAAGATAGTCTAACAAGTGGTGCTGGGAAAACTGGATAGCTATATGTAAAAAATAATCAAATTGGATCACTTTCTTACACTATGTACAAGAATAAACTCAAAATGGATTAAGGACCTAAGTGTAAGACTGAAACCATAAAGGTGCTAAAAGAAAACACAGGAAGTAATTTCTCTGACATCGGCTATAGTAAGATTTCTCTAGACATGTCTCCTGAAGCAAGTGAACAAAAGAAAAAAAAATCATCTTTTGTCATTACTTCAAAATTAAAAACCTTTTCAGAGGAGAGGAAACAATTCAGAAAACTAAGGACACTACTAAATGGGAGAAGGTATTTGCAAATTATATATTTGATGAAGGGTTAATTTCCAAAATATATAAAGATCTTATACAACTCAACACACAAGAAACAAATAATCCATTTAAAAATAGGTAGAAGAGAGAGAGAGAGGGAAGATGGCGGCGTAGGAGGATGCTGGGCTCACCGCGCATCCTGCTGATCACTTAGATTCCACCTACACCTGCCTAAATAACCCAGAAAACTGCCAGAGGATTAGCAGAATGGAGTCGCCAGAGCCAAGCGCAGACGAGAGGCCCACGGAAGAGGGGAGGAAGGGCAGTGAGGCTGTGCGCGCTCCACGGACTGGCAGGAGGGAGCCGGGGCGGAGGGGCGGCTTGCCAGCCAAGCAGAGCCCCCGAGTCTGGCTTGCAAAAAGCGGAGGGGCCTGATGGACTGTGTTCAGACAGCAAGCGCGACTTAGCATCTGGAGGTCATAAGTTAACAGCTCTGCTCAGAAAGCGGAAAGGCTGGAGGACAAAGGGAAGGAGAGCTACTGAGCCCCCGGATGACAGAGCTCAGTTTGGTGGGGAACAAAGGCGCTCACCAGTGCCATCTCCCCCGCACATCCCCCAGCCAAAATCCCAAAGAGAAGCAGTTCCTGCCAGGGAACTTGCTCGCTCCACGCAAACACCCAACTCTGCGCTTCTGCGGAGCCAAACCTCAGGCAGCGGATCTGACTCCCTCCTGCTGCCACAGGGCCCCTCCTGAAGTGGATCACCTAAGGAGAAGCAAGCTAAGCCTGCCCCTCCTGCCCCTGTGCACCTTGCCTACCCACCCCAGCTAAGACGCCAGATCCCCAGCATCACAAGCCTGGCAGTGTGCAAGTAGCCCAGACAGGCCACCCCATCCCACAGTGAATCCCGCCCCTAGGAGAGGGGAAGAGAAGGCACGCACCAGTCTGACTGTGGCCCCATCAGTGGGCCGGGGGCAGACATCAGGTCTGACTGCGGCTCTGCCCACCAACTCCAGTTATACACCACAGCACAGGGGAAGTGCCCTGCAGGTCCTCACCACGCCAGGGACTATCCAAAATGACCAAGCGGAAGAATTCCCCT
>NW_024414868.1:0-2041 GCF_014898765.1 Herpailurus yagouaroundi | reverse complement strand
CTACAAAATCTATAAAGAACATCTCAAACTCGACACCCAAAAAACAATCTAGTTAAGAAATGAGCAGAAGACATGAATAGACACTTTTCCAAAGAAGACATCCAGATGACAAAGAGACACATGAAAAAGTTCTCAAAAGCACTCATTATCAGGGAAATACAATTCAAAACCACAATGAGATACCACCTCACACTTGTCAGAATGGCTAAAATTAACAACACGAGAAACAACATGTATTGGTGACGATTTGGAGAGAGGGGAAATGCTTTTGTACTGTTGATGGGAATGCTATTTTGAAAGGGCATATGCATCGCAATGTTTTTAGAGGCACTATCAACTATAGCCAAATTATTGAAAGAGCCCAAATGTCCATCAACTGATGAATTGATAAAGATGTGGTGTATATACACATATATACATTTGGATACACACACACACACACACACACACAATGGAATTATTACTCAGCCATCAATAAGAATGAAAACTTGGGAGAGAGGGAAGATGGCGGCGTAGGAGGACGCTGGGCTCACCACGCGCCCTGCTGATCACTTAGATTCCACCTACACCTGCCTAAATAACCCAGAAAACCACCAGAGGATAAGCAGAACGGAGTCGCCAGAGCCAAGCGCAGACGAGAGGCCCACAGAAGAGGGTAGGAAGGGCGGCGAGGCGGTGCGCGCTCCACCGACTGGTGGGAGGGAGCCGGGGCGGAGGGGCGGCTCGCCGGCCAAGCAGAGCCCCCGAGTCTGGCTTGCAAAAAGCGGAGGGGCCTGACGGACTGTGTTCCGACAGCAAGCGCGACTTAGCGGCTGAGAGGTCATAAGTTAACAGGTCTGCTCAGAAAGCGGGAAGGCTGGAGGACAAAGGGAAGGAGAGCTGCTGAGCCCCCTGACGACAGAGCTCAGTTTGCTGGGGAACAAAGGCGCTCGCCAGCGCCATCTCCCCCACCCATCCCCCAGCCAAAATCCCAAAGAGAACCAGTTCCTGCAAGGGAACTTGCTCACTCTGCGCAAACACCCAACTCTGCGCTTCTGCGGAGCCAAACCTCCGGCAGCGGATCTGACTCCATCCTGCTGCCACAGGGCCCCTCCTGAAGTGGATCACCTAAGGAGAAGCAAGCTAAGCCTGCCCCTCCTGCCCCTGTGCACCTTGCCTACCCACCCCAGCTAAGACGCCAGATCCCCAGCATCACAAGCCTGGCAGTGTGCAAGTAGCCCAGACAGGCCACCCCACCCCACAGTGAATCCCGCCCCTAAGAGAGGGGAAGAGAAGGCACGCACCAGTCTGACTGTGGACACAGCGGTGGGCTGGGGGCAGACATCAGGTCTGACTGCGGCTCCGCCCACCAACTCCAGTTATACACCACAGCACAGGGGAAGTGCCCTGCAGGTCCTCACCACACCAGGGACTATCCAAAATGACCAAGCAGAAGAATTCCCCTCAGAAGAATCTCCAGGAAATAACAACAGCTAATGAACTGATCAAAAAGGATTTAAATAATATAACAGAGAGTGAATTTAGAATAATAGTCATAAAATTAATCGCTGGGCTTGAAAACAGTATAGCTGACAGCAGAGAATCTCTTGCTACAGAGATCAAGGGACTAAGGAACAGTCACAAGGAGCTGAAAAACGCTTTAAACGAAATGCATAACAAAATGGAAACCACCACGGCTCGGATTGAAGAGGCAGAGGAGAGAATAGGTGAACTAGAAGATAAAGTTATGGAAAAAGAGGAGGCTGAGAAAAAGAGAGATAAAAAAATCCAGGAGTATGAGGGGAAAATTAGAGAACTAAGTGATACATTAAAAAGAAATAATATACGCATAATTGGTATCCCAGAGGAGGAAGAGAGAGGGAAAGGTGCTGAAGGGGTACTTGAAGAAATCATAGCTGAGAACTTCCCTGAAGTGGGAAAGGAAAAAGGCATTGAAATCCAAGAGGCACAGAGAACTCCCTTCAGAGGTAACTTGAATCGATCTTCTGCACGACATATCATAGTGAAACTGGCAAAATACAAGGATAAAGAGAAAATTCTG
>NW_024414867.1:0-2062 GCF_014898765.1 Herpailurus yagouaroundi | reverse complement strand
GGGTGGGAGGGAGGAGAGGGTGGGTGATGGGTATTGAGGAGGGCACCTTTTGGGATGAGCACTGGGTGTTGTATGGAAACCAATTTGACAATAAATTTCATATATAAAAAAAAGAAATTGTGGTTTATATACACAATGGAATACTACGTGGCAAAGAGAAAGAATGAAATATGGCCTTTTGGAGCAACATGGATGGAACTGGAGAGTGTGATGCTAAGTGAAATAAGTCATACAGAGAAGGGCAGATTCCATATGTTTTCGCTCCTTTGTGGATCCTGAGACACTTAACAGAAGACCGTGGGGGAAGGGGAGAAAAAAAATGGTTAGAGAGTGAGGGAGCCAAAACATAAGAGACTTTTAAAAACTGAGAACAAACTGAGGGTTGATGGGGGTTGGGAAGGAGGGGTGGGTGGGTGATGGGTATTAAGGAGGGCACCTGTTGGGATGAGCACTGGGTGTTGTATGGAAACCAGTGTGACAATAAATTTCATAATAAAAAAAAGAACAAAGGCAAACAAAGACATGTTCTTCAAAACAATAAACTTTGAAAGTTTATCACCATCATACTCTGACTAAGGAAGATCCTATAGGATGTACTTCTGGAAGAAAGAAAGTGATCCCAAATGGAAGGTCTGAAATGCAAGAAGGAATAAAAAACAAAGAAAGTGGTAAGTATGTGGGCAAATGTAAGTAAACATTGGCCACATTAGGCAGTAATAATAATGTCTAGAAGGATTAAATAAAGTACCTGACAATACATTTGCTCCTCTTCATCCCCAGTTTTGCCTTCAATTGAGCTAGAATCTGCTTCTAGATAACATTTACCTCTTGCAGAGCACACCCCATACAATAGGCCTTAAAGATCTGCAATTCTGGAATCTTCAGGAAGCACCTGGGACCTCAATTCCATAGAAGTGTGCTTCAGTTTGCCTGAGTACCTTCCAATTCCATCAGCTTTCCTTCATCTTTTCTGAAAAGCTCTTGGAAGGAAGTTTCCTTTGCCATTGTCCCTCTCATAATCTGACCACAATAATAAATAAACAAATAAATAAATAAATAAATACATACATACATACATACATACATACATACATACCAGCAATACCATCTAGGTTGGGAGGGAACAAAGCAAGTTATCTAGGATGAAGGTAAAGTTTTAATGAACTTTAGACTTTGATCAGAGGCAGGGTAACCAGTAAAATAATAGAAATCAAGGATGTAACCTCCAAACCAGTAGAGAGGAAATAAATGGCATGATAAAAATATTGAATCAAAATGGATTAAAAAGCAAGATGTGAGAGAAAAAGAAATAGAATCTGTATCTGAAGAGAATGGACAAAATAAGATATAAGATTTAAACCCTAATATACCAGTAACGATTTTATTTTTTTAATTTTTTTTAATGTGTATCTTTTTTTTAATATATGAAATTTATTGTCAAATTGGTTTCCATACAACACCCAGTGCTCATCCCAAAAGGTGCCCTCCTCAATACCCATCACCCACCCTCTCCTCCCTCCCACCCTCCATCAACCCTCAGTTTGCTCTCAGTTCTCAACAGTCTCTTATGCTTTGGCTCTCTCCCACTCTAACCTCTTTTTTTTTTTTCCTTCCCCTCCCCCATGGGTTCCTGTTAAGTTTCTCAGGATCCACATAAGAGTGAAAACATATGGTATCTGTCTTTCTCTGTATGGCTTATTTCACTTAGCATCACACTCTCCAGTTCCATCCACGTTGCTACAAAAGGCCATATTTCATTTTTTCTCATTGCCACGTAGTATTCCATAGTGTATATAAACCACAATTTCTTTATCCATTCATCAGTTGATGGACATTTAGGCTCTTTCCATAATTTGGCTATTGTTGAGAGTGCTGCTATGAACATTGGGGTACAAGTGCCCCTATGCATCAGTACTCTTGTGTCCCTTGGATAAATTCCTAGCAGTGCTATTGCTGGGTCATAGGGTAGGTCTATTTTTAATTTTCTGAGGAACCTCCACACTGCTTTCCAGAGCGGCTGCACCAATTTGCATTCCCACCAACAGTGCAAGAGGGTTCCCGT
>NW_024414866.1:0-1402 GCF_014898765.1 Herpailurus yagouaroundi | reverse complement strand
GAAGGTAATTGAAGAAGATTTAAAGAAATGGAAAGACATTCCCTGCTCATGGGTTGGAAGAATAAATATTGTCAAAATGTCAATACTACCCAAAGCTATCTACACATTCAATGCAATCCCAATCAAAATTGCACCAGCATTCTTCTCGAAACTAGAACAAGCAATCCTAAAATTCATATGGAACCACAAAAGGCCCCGAATAGCCAAAGGAATTTTGAAGAAGAAGACCAAAGCAGGAGGCATCACAATCCCAGACTTTAGCCTCTACTACAAAGCTGTCATCATCAAGACAGCATGGTATTGGCACCAAAACAGACACATCGACCAATGGAATAGAATAGAAACCCCAGAACTAGACCCACAAACGTATGGCCAACTCATCTTTGACAAAGCAGGAAAGAACATCCAATGGAAAAAAGACAGTCTCTTTAACAAATGGTGCTGGGAGAACTGACAGCAACATGCAGAAGGTTGAAACTAGACCACTTTCTCACACCATTCCCAAAAATAAACTCAAAAATGGATAAAGGACCTGAATGTGAGACAGGAAACCATCAAAACCTTAGAGGAGAAAGCAGGAAAAGACCTCTCTGACCTCAGCCGTAGCAATCTCTTACTCGACACATCCCCAAAGGCAAGGGAATTAAAAGCAAAAGTGAATTACTGGGACCTTATGAAAGCTTCTGCACAGCAAAGGAAACAACCAACAAAACTAAAAGGCAACCAACGGAATGGGAAAAATATTTGCAAATGACATATCGGACAAAGGGCTAGTATCCAAAATCTATAAAGAGCTTACCAGAGTCCACACCCGAAAAGCAAATAACCCAGTGAAGAAATGGGCAGAAAACATGAATAGACACTTCTCTAAAGAAGACATCCGGATGGCCAACAGGCACATGAAAAGATGTTCAGCGTCGCTCCTTATCAGGGAAATACAAATCAAAACCACACTCAGGTATCACCTCACGCCAGTCAGAGTGGCCAAAATGAACAAATCAGGAGACTCTAGATACTGGAGAGGATGTGGAGAAACGGGAACCCTCTTGCACTGTTGGTGGGAATGCAAATTGGTGTAGCCGCTCTGGAAAGCAGTGTGGAGGTTCCTCAGAAAATTAAAAATAGACCTACCCTATGACCCAGCAATAGCACTGCTAGGAATTTACCTAAAGGATACAGGAGTACTGATGCATAGGGGCACTTGTACCCCAATGTTCATAGCAGCACTCTCAACAATAGCCAAATGATGGAAAGAGCCTAAATGTCCATCAACTGATGAATGGATAAAGAAATGGTGGTTTATATACACAATGGAGTACTACGTGGCAATGAGAAAAAATGAAATATGGCCTTTTGTAGCAACGTGGATGGAACTGGAGAGTGTGATGCTAAGTGAAATAAG
>NW_024414865.1:0-1744 GCF_014898765.1 Herpailurus yagouaroundi | reverse complement strand
GGTCCAGCAGAGGTAACCTGTCGGGTCAGTTCTCATTCTCCCCTTGGCTCAGGCACAATAGCTCCATGAAGAAAAGGCGGCACTAAAGACAGGAGGAAATAGGATAATTTGGAGTGGCCTGTATTTTGTTTTCACTACAGATAAACACGGGGCATTCATCTCAGCAGGAGGGCTGCCTGGGTAAGAGGAAGCACTGAGCCCATGGGTATAAGGCCATGTGTGAGCTACCAGGAAAGAGGGGGGGACAGTGGGGGTAGAGCACTGAGGTAGTTGGGGGGAAGGATAACGAACTACTAAATTGTTTTGGCTGCATAACTCTTCATAGTCTTTCTTAATAGGGAGCCAGGGGTGGGCGCGGGGTGGGGTGGGGGGGAGCAGTGGGCAGGGGAAGACACACACGTGGAAGAGCGTACTTGCACAGAGCCCACCAGTAAGCTTGTAGGTATGAATGCCATTGTTATTGTTTCAAAGCCAAAGGACATTCAGAGCCTCAAGGTTGAGGAACTGTGTTTAACCAGACATGTGACACTCACGTTCTTTCTCTTCATAACATTGTCTGACTGGATATTAACTAGTGGTACACAAACCCGACATGTTAATGGGCCTGAAAAAACGTAGAAGAATGGGCTGGAATAGGAAGAATAGGGGAGTGTCCAAGGCAAGAACAAAAACAAATGGCTCCCAGCCGCACCGCTAACTCCCTCTGACCTCCGTTGTGGAAGAGTTTGAATCTTCGCTCCCCTTTTCTCCACCTACTAACATGTTTATCTTCTGGCAACTGGTTCTCTATTCATCACAACGTGGTTCTTTTTTTTTTTTTTTTTTTCAAATCGAGATATAGTCCGCATAATAGAATATGCAACGTTATAAAGTATATAGTGCAATGGTATACTTTGGTAGACAATGATCACTGCTAATTCCAGAACATTGTCATCACCCCCCTCAAAAGCAATACCATACCCATCAGCCTTTACTCCCCATTCTCCCCTCCCGCCAGGCCCCTGGCAACAACTAATTTACCTTCTGCCCCTATGGATTTGCCTATTCTGGACATTTCATCGAAATGTGTGTCTAGTTTCTTTCACATAGCTTGTTGGCTTCAAGATTTACCCGGTTGTAGCATGTTTCAGTACTTCATCCTTTTTTTCAATGTTTCTTTATTTTTGAAAGAGAGCGCACACACAAGCGGGGAAGGGGCAGAGAGACAGGGGGACAGAGGATCCAAAACCACAGAGCCTGATGTAGAGCTCGAACTCATGAACTGTGAGATGACGACCTGAGCCAAAGTCAGATGCTTAACCGACTGAGCCACCCAGGTGCTCCAATCACATTTTGTTCATGCATTCATGAGTTATTGGACATTTGGATTATTTTGACTTTTTGGCTCTTATGAATAATGCTGCTATGAGTATTCATGTACAAGTTTTTGTGTGGTCATATGTTTTTAATTCTCTTGGGTACGTACCTAAGAGTGGAATTGCTGGGTCATGTAGTAACTCTATATTTAACCCTTTTGAGGAACTGCCAAACTGTTTTCCACAGTGACTACACCATCTTACATTCCCACCAATGTATGAAGATTCTGGTTTCCCCAAATCTTGCTACCACTTCTCATTGTCTCTCTGTTCGATCACAGCCATCTTAGTGAGTGTAGAGTAGTATCTCATTGTAGCTTTGATTTATATTTCCCTAATGACCTAAGACGTTGAGCATCTTTTCATGTGCTTATTGGCCATTCATGTAT
>NW_024414864.1:0-1253 GCF_014898765.1 Herpailurus yagouaroundi | reverse complement strand
ACATTCGCAAATCAATCAACGTGATACATCACATTAACAAAAAAAAAGAGAAAAACCATATGATCCTGTCAATCGATGCAGAAAAGGCCTTTGACAAAATCCAGCACCCTTTCTTAATAAAAACCCTTGAGAAAGTCGGGATAGAAGGAACATACTTAAAGATCATAAAAGCCATTTATGAAAAGCCCACAGCTAACATCATCCTCAACGGGGAAAAACTGAGAGCTTTTTCCCTGAGATCAGGAACACGACAGGGATGCCCACTCTCACCACTGTTGTTTAACATAGTGCTGGAAGTTCTAGCATCAGCAATCAGACAACAAAAGGAAATCAAAGGCATCAAAATTGGCAAAGATGAAGTCAAGCTTTCGCTTTTTGCAGATGACATGATATTATACATGGAAAATCCGACAGACTCCACCAAAAGTCTGCTAGAACTGATCCATGAATTCAGCAAAGTTGCAGGATACAAAATCAATGTACAGAAATCAGTTGCATTCTTATACACTAACAATGAAGTAACAGAAAGACAAATAAGGAAACTGATCCCATTCACAATTGCACCAAGAAGCATAAAATACCTAGGAATAAATCTAACCAAAGATGTAAAGGATCTGTATGCTGAAAACTATAGAAAGCTTATGAAGGTAATTGAAGAAGATTTAAAGAAATGGAAAGACATTCCCTGCTCATGGATTGGAAGAATAAATATTGTCAAAATGTCAATACTACCCAAAGCTATCTACACATTCAATGCAATCCCAATCAAAATTGCACCAGCATTCTTCTCGAAACTAGAACAAGCAATCCTAAAATTCATATGGAACCACAAAAGGCCCCGAATAGCCAAAGTAATTTTGAAGAAGAAGACCAAAGCAGGAGGCATCACAATCCCAGACTTTAGCCTCTACTACAAAGCTGTCATCATCAAGACAGCATGGTATTGGCACAAAAACAGACACATAGACCAATGGAATAGAATAGAAACCCCAGAACTAGACCCACAAACATATGGCCAACTCATCTTTGACAAAGCAGGAAAGAACATCCAATGGAAAAAAGACAGTCTCTTTAACAAATGGTGCTGGGAGAACTGGACAGCAACATGCAGAAGGTTGAAACTAGACCACTTTCTCACACCATTCACAAAAATAAACTCAAAATGGATAAAGGACCTGAATGTGAGACAGGAAACCATCAAAACCCTAGAGGAGAAAGCAGGAAAAGACCTCTCTGACCTCAGCCGTAGCAAT
>NW_024414863.1:0-1035 GCF_014898765.1 Herpailurus yagouaroundi | reverse complement strand
ATAATAACACTGAATGTAAATGGATTAAATGCGCCAACCAAAAGACAGAGGGTATCAGAATGGATAAAAAAACAAGACCCATCTATTTGCTGTCTACAAGAGACTCATTTTAGACCTGAGGACACCTTTAGATTGAGAGTGAGGGGATGGAGAACCATTTATCATGCTACTGGAAGCCAAAAGAAAGCTGGAGTAGCCATACTTATATCAGACAAACTAGACTTTAAATTAAAGGCTGTAACAAGAGATGAAGAAGGGCATTATATAATAATTACAGGGACACTCCATCAGGAAGAGCTAACAGTTATAAATGTCTATGCGCCGAATACGGGAGCCCCCAAATATATATAACAATTACTCATAAACATAAGCAACCTTATTGATAAGAATGTGGTAATTGCAGGGGACTTTAACACCCCACTTACAGAAATGGATAGATCATCTAGACACACGGTCAATAAAGAAACAAGGGCCCTGAATGATACATTGGATCAGATGGACTTGACAGATATATTTAGAACTCTGCATCCCAAAGCAACAGAATATACTTTCTTCTCGAGTGCACATGGAACATTCTCCAAGATAGATCATATACTGGGTCACAAAACAGCCCTTCATAAGTTTACAAGAATTGAAATCATACCATGCATACTTTCAGACCACAATGCTATGAAGCTTGAAATCAACCACAAGAAAAAGTCTGGAAAACCTCCAAAAGCATGGAGGTTAAAGAACACCCTACTAACGAATGAGTGGGTCAACCAGGCAATTAGCAAAGAAATTAAAAAATATATGGAAGCAAACGAAAATGAAAATACAGCATTCTAAACGCTTTGGGATGCAGCGAAGGCAGTCCTGAGAGGAAAATACATCGCAATCCAGGCCTATCTAAGAAACAAGAAAAATCCCAAATACAAAATCTAACAGCACACCTAAAGAAACTAGAAGCAGAACAGCAAAGGCAGCCTAAACCCAGCAGAAGAAGAGAAATAATAAAGATCAGAGCAGAAATAAACAATATAGAATCTAAAAAAA
>NW_024414862.1:0-1767 GCF_014898765.1 Herpailurus yagouaroundi | reverse complement strand
TGGATTGGGAAGTGAAGATTAGTGATTGCTTGTCTCTTTGAGTAGATAGATCTACACTAGCTGTCGCTGCACATTATTCTCTACCCATTACTGTTTCATCCATAAGTGTTTTGCCTTAACTTTAGTAATCTACTCACTCCTCACAATCTTAGGACTGAATACTAGTAGTTCTTTAGAAAACTTTCTTTATAGCATGAGAAGGGATATGGAATTACATTTATTTGTATGTTAGAAAATGCATTGTTGTTTATACTGGTGAAATATAACTTTTGTTGTAAGCCATTAAAAATGTAGGGGCGCAGTTGGTTAAGCGTCCGACTTCAGCCAGATCACGATCTCGCGGTCTGTGAGTTCGAGCCCTGCGTCAGGCTCTGGGCTGATGGCTCGGAGCCTGGAGCCTGTTTCCGATTCTGTGTCTCCCTCTCTCTCTGCCCCTCCCCCATTCATGCTCTGTCTCTCTCTGTCCCAAAAATAAATAAATGTTGAAAAAAAATGTGATGTGTTTTGTAGATGAGAATAACTTAGCATAAGTTGAATGAGATAGCTAGAAAAGGAAACTTTGTATTAAAATTAAATATGAATAAAACAAAAGACATCTGCTTGAAAATAAATACATTCTTTGTCTTAAGAACAAGAGAGCTTGCGAGGGGAGAGAGAAGATGGCAGCGTAGGAGGACACAGGGCTCAAGGCTCGTCCTGCTGATCACTTAGATTCCACCTACAACCTGCCTAAATAACCCAGAAAACTGCCAGAGGATTAGCAGAACGGAGTCGCCGGAGCCAAGCGCAGATGAGAGGCCCACGGAAGAGGGTAGGAAGGGCGGCGAGGCTGTGCACGCTCCACGGACTGGCGGGAGGGAGCCGGGGCGGAGAGGCGGCTCGCCGGCCAAGCAGAGCCCCCGAGTCTGGCTTGCAAAAAGCAGAGGGGCCTGACGGACTGTGTTCCCACAGCAAGCACGACTTAGCGTCTGGGAGGTCATAAGTTAACAGCTCTGCTCAGAAAGCGGGAAGGCTGGAGGACAAAGGGAAGGAGAGCTGCTGAGCCCCCGGACGACAGAGCTCAGTTTGGTGGGGAACAAAGGCGCTCCCCAGCGCCATCTCCCCCGCCCATCCCCAGGCCAAAATCCCAAGGAGAACCAGTTCCTGCCAGGGAACTTGCTCGCTCCGCGCAAACACCCAACTTTGCGCTTCTGCGGAGCCAAACCTCTGGCAGCGGATCTGACTCCCTCCTGATGCCACAGGGCCCCTCCTGAAGTGGATCACCTAAGGAGAAGCAAGCTAAGCCTGCCCCTCCTGCCCCCGTGCACCTTGCCTACCCACCCCAGCTAAGACGCCAGATCCCCAGCATCACAAGCCTGGCAGTGTGCAAGTAGCCCAGACAGGCCACGCCACCCCACAGTGAATCCTGCCCCTAGGAGAGGGGAAGAGAAGGCACACACCAGTCTGACTGTGGCCCCAGCTGTGGGCTGGGGGCAGACATCAGGTCTGACTGCGGCTCCGCCCACCAACTCCAGTTATACACCACAGCACAGGGGAAGTGCCCTGCAGGTCCTCACCACGCCAGGGACTATCCAAAATGACCAAGCAGAAGAATTCCCCTCAGAAGAATCTCCAGGAAATAACAACAGCTAATGAGCTGATCAAAAAGGATTTAAATAATATAACAGAAAGTGAATTTAGAATAATAGTCATAAAATTAATCGCTGGGCTTGAAAACAGTATAGCTGACAGCAGAGAATCTCTTGCTACAGAGATCAAGGGACTAAG
>NW_024414861.1:0-1547 GCF_014898765.1 Herpailurus yagouaroundi | reverse complement strand
GAGAGGCCCACGGAAGAGGGTAGGAAGGGCGGCGAGGCGGTGCGCGCTCCACGGACTGGCGGGAGGGAGCCGGGGCGGAGGGGCGGCTCGCCGGCCAAGGAGAGCCCCCAAGTCTGGCTTGCAAAAAGCGGAGGGGCCTGACGGACTGTGTTCCGACAGCAAGCGCGACTTAGCGTCTGGGAGGTCATAAGTTAACAGCTCTGCTCAGAAAGCGGGAAGGCTGGAGGACAAAGGGAAGGGGAGTTGCTGAGCCCCCTGACGACAGAGCTCAGTTTGGTGGGGAACAAAGGCGCTCGCCAGCGCCATCTTCCCCGCCCATCCCCCAGCCAAAATCCCAAAGAGAACCAGTTCCTGCCAGGGAACTTGCTCGCTCGGCGCAAACACCCAACTCTGCGCTTCTGCGGAGCCAAACCTCCGGCAGCGGATCTGACTCCCTCCTGCTGCCACAGGGCCCCTCCTGAAGTGGATCACCTAAGGAGAAGCAAGCTAAGCCTGCCCCTCCTGCCCCTGTGCACCTTGCCTACCCACCCCAGCTAAGACGCCAGATCCCCAGCATCACAAGCCTGGCAGTGTGCAAGTAGCCCAGACAGGCCACCCCACCCCACAGTGAATCCCGCCCCTAGGAGAGGGGAAGAGAAGGCACGCACCAGTCTGACTGTGGCCCCAGCGGTGGGCTGGGGGCAGACATCAGGTCTGACTGCGGCTCCGCCCACCAACTCCAGTTATACACCACAGCACAGGGGAAGTGCCCTGCAGGTCCTCACCATGCCAGGGACTATCCAAAATGACCAAGCAGAAGAATTCCCCTCAGAAGAATCTCCAGGAAATAACAACAGCTAATGAGCTGATCAAAAAGGATTTAAATAATATAACAGAAAGTGAATTTAGAATAATAGTCATAAAATTAATCGCTGGGCTTGAAAACAGTATAGCTGACAGCAGAGAATCTCTTGCTACAGAGATCAAGGGACTAAGGAACAGTCACGAGGAGCTGAAAAACGCTTTAAATGAAATGCATAACAAAATGGAAACCACCACAGCTCGGATTGAAGAGGCAGAGGAGAGAATAGGTGAACTAGAAGATAAAGTTATGGAAAAAGAGGAAGCTGAGAAAAAGAGAGATAAAAAAATCCAGGAGTATGAGGGGAAAATTAGAGAACTAAGTGATACACTAAAAAGAAATAATATACGCATAATTGGTATCCCAGAGGAGGAAGAGAGAGGGAAAGGTGCTGAAGGGGTACTTGAAGAAATTATAGCTGAGAACTTCCCTGAACTGGGGAAGGAAAAAGGCATTGAAATCCAAGAGGCACAGAGAACTCCCTTCAGACGTAACTTGAATCGATCTTCTGCACGACATATCATAGTGAAACTGGCAAAATACAAGGATAAAGAGAAAATTCTGAAAGCAGCAAGGGGTAAACGTGCCCTCACATATAAAGGGAGACCTATAAGACTCGTGACTGATCTCTCTTTTGAAACTTGGCAGGCCAGAAAGAGTTGACACGAGATTTTCAGTGTGCTAGACAGAAAAAATATGCAGCCGA
>NW_024414860.1:0-3355 GCF_014898765.1 Herpailurus yagouaroundi | reverse complement strand
CTGAGACCTAAACCTAACAGAAACTCTAACCAGAACCCTCAGGCGAAACCAAACCCAATCTCGAACTCTAACCCTATACTCGAAGCGCACCGTCACATGGGCCCTCACTTCAGGCCTCCAGGAAGGTCAGGAGACTGGTCTCGTCAACACTGGTGATGTCCCTGGATTGAACCCTAACCCTAGCTAAGGCTCTCTCCCCATGGGTACCCAATACCAAAGTATGACAACCCCACGTGCCTGGGGCCTGAAGCGGTGCAGGATCACCTGGCATAGAACCTGGAACATCACTATCTTGTTTCCAAGCCCCACTGTAGCTGCCCCTGAGAATTCCTGAGGCCTACCCGACCAGTGGCCCATACAGTTGTCTGGACACTGAAACCAAAAATTAATCCTGACAAGCACGATCCACTGTGCCCTCACTCAGCCCTTCAGGGAGACAACTGCATTGCTGTGCGGTCAGTGCTTGGATCCCCCTGGGAACTAACCCTAACTGTAACACTAGCCAGAAATCTCAACAGATCCCTAACCCTATCTCAATACACACCTGCTCATGACCTGCACCTTAGCAAGGGCCCTCACTTCAACCCTCCATGGAGATCACGACACTGGATTCGCGTTGGCATTGGTGATGTCACTCAATCGAACCCTAAAATTAGGCTAAGGTCTCTCCCCATGGGGACCCAATACCAAAGTCTGAAAACTCCACGTGTCTGGGTGCATGAAGCGGTACAGAATCACTCGGCAAAAAACCTGGATCATCACCATGTCCTTTCAAAGGCCTGGCTGCAGCTGCCCAAGAGGATTCCTGAGGCCTCCCTGAAGGGTGACCCATACATTTGTCTGGCCTTGGAACTCAAAGACTAATCCTGACCGGCATCCTCCCTTGTGTACTCTACTCAGCCCTTCGGGGAGACAGTGGCTCTGATGTGGGGTCAGTGCCTGGAGTCTCCTGGGACACACCCTAACCCTAACCGTAATCCTAACCCTAGCCCTCAACCTGCTCCTAACCCTATCTATCACACTAACTCTACAGCAGACCCACAGCTGTGCATGTGCCGTCACCTCAGTCCTCCATGGAATTCATGATACTGGTGTCGCCTCAGCCCTGTCGATGTCCCTGGTCCAAACCCTAACTGTAGCTATGGCTCTCTCCCCATGGGACCCAACTCCAAAGTCTGACTACAACACGCACACGGGTTCGAAAATAGGTGCAGAAACACTTGGCATGGAACCTGAAACATCACCATGTGATTTCCAAAGCATGAGTGTGTCTACAAGAGAGTATTTCTGAGGCCTACCTGAAGAACGTCCCATACAGTTGTCTGGTCTTGGAACCCAAAGACTAATCCTAACTGGTACCCTCCCTTGTGTACTCCACTCAGCCCTTCGTGGAGACACGTGCACTGTTGGGCTTTCAGTGGCTGGAGCATCCTGGGTCCTAAGTCTAACCCTAACCTTAACCCTAACCATAACCCTCAACCTACACCTAACCCTGTCTCATTAAAAAGGACAACATCAGAATCAGAGGGCTCCCAGAAGATGAAGAGAGAGACAAAGGGGTAGAAGTGTTAAGTCAGCAAATCATAGAGGATATTTTTTTTTTACCTAGGAAAAGGCACAGACATTAAAGTCCAGGAAGCACAGAGGACTCTCATAAGATTCCACAAAAATCCACCAGTAAAAGGAATATCATATTCAAATTCACAAAATACTCAGGCAAGGAAAGAATCATGAATGCAGCAAGGGAAAAAAGTCCTTAACCAACAAGGGAAGACAACAAAGATCAGGTTTGCAGCAGACCTACCCACAGAGGCTTGGCAGGCCAGAAAGGAGTGGCAAGATATACTCAATGTGCTGAATCAGAAAACTATGCAGCCAAGAATTCCTTATCCAGCAAGTCTGTCATTCAAAATAGAGGGACAGATGAAAAGTTTCCCAGACAAATAAAACTTAAAGGAGTTCGTGACCACTAAGCAATTCCTCAAGGAATTTTCAGGGGGGCTCCCTGAGGGGAGAAAAGATAAAAAAAAAAAAGAATAAAAAAACACCAAAAGTACCAAAGACTGGATAGCACAAACAAATACCACCACAAAATCCAATGCTACAAGACACATAATGGCAATAATCTCATATCTGTGAGTACTCACTCTAAACGTCAATGGCATAGATGCTCCAATCAAAGACACAAGGTAACAGGGTGGGGAAAAAAACAAGATCCATTTATATGCTGTTTACAAGAGACCCATATTAGACCTAGACTCACCTTCAGATTGAAAGTAAGGGGCTGCAGAACCATCTATCATGTTAATGATAGCCAAAGAAAGACGGAGTAGCCTTACTCATATCAGACAATCTAGACTTCAAACTAAAGACTGTAACAAAGATGAATAAGTGTGTTGTATCTTAATTGAGGGGGTCTACCCACCAAGAAGACTTAACAATTGTAAACATTTATGCTCCCAATGTGAAAGCACCCAAAGATATAAATCAATTAATCACAAATATAAAGAAGCTCATTGATAATAAAACCATAATAGTATGGGACTGCAACACCCCATTATGACAACAGAAAGATCATTTAAACAGAAAATCAACAAACAAACAATGGATTTGAGTGAGACACTGGACCAGATGGACTTAACAGTTATATTCAGAACATTTCATCCTAAAGCAGCAGAATGTACATTCTTCTCCAGGACACATGGAACGTCTGCAGAATAGATATCATACTGGAAAACAAATCAGCCCTCAACAAGTACAAAAAGTTCGAGATCATACCGTGCATATTATCAGACCACAATGCTATAAAACTCAAAATCAACCACAAGAAAAAATTTGGAAAGATAACAAACACTTGGAGACTAAAGAACATACTACTAAAGAATGATTGGTGCAATACAAGCTGGTGCAGCCACTCTGTAAACAGTATGGAGTTTCCTCAAAAAAAACTAAAAACAGAACTACCCTACGACCCAACAATTGCACTGCTAGGCATTTTTGAAGGGATACAGGTGTGCTGTTTTGAAGGGACACATGCACCACCCCCATGATTATAGCAGCACTATCAACAATAGCCAAAGTATGGAAAGAGCCCAAATGTCCACCAATGGAAGAATGGATAAAGAAGTGATATATAGATATAGATATAGATATAGATATAGATATAGATATATAGATATATAGATATATAGATATGTATAAGATATATATATCACTTATATATATAAGTGTATATATGTGTATATATGTATATGTATATGTGTATATATGTGTATGTGTGTATATATATATATGTATATGTGTATATATATATAAATGTGAGATATATATATATAGATATAGATATAGATATATA
>NW_024414859.1:0-6335 GCF_014898765.1 Herpailurus yagouaroundi | reverse complement strand
AGAATTTTCTCTTTATCCTTGTATTTTGCCAGTTTCACTATGATATGATACATGAATTCAGCAAAGTTACAAAATATAAAATCAATGTACAGATTTTTTTTTTGCACTTTTATACAACAAAATGAAGGAGCACAGAGAGAAATCACAGAATCAATTGCATTTACAATTGCACAAAACCATAAGATACCTAGGAATAAACCTAACCAAAAAGGTAAAAGATCTGTACTGTGAAAACTAGAGAACACTTACGAGAGAAATTGCAGACACAAACAAATAGAAAATCATTAGATGCTCATGGATTGAAAAAACAAATATTGTAAAATGTTTATATTACCCAAAGCAATCTACATATTCAGTGCAATACCTATAAAAATAACACCAGTACTTTTCACAGAGCTAGAACAAAACCCTAAAATTTGTATGGGACCAGAAAAGACACCAAATTGCTCATCTAACATTAATAAAGAAAACCAAAGTTGAAAGCATTACAATCCCAGACTTTAGCCTGTATCACAAAGCTGAAATCCCAAGACAGTATGGTATTGGCACAAAACTAGACTCATAGACCAATGGAATAGAATAGAGACCCCAGAAATGGATCCACAAATGTAGGGCCAACTAATCTTTGACAAAGCAGAAAACAGTATCCAATGGAAAAAAGACAATCTCTTCAGCAAGTCGTGTTGGGAAAACTGGACAGTGACAGGCAGAAGAATGAACCTGGACCAGTTTCTTATACAACATGAAAAAATAAATTCAAAATAGATGAAAGACCTATATGTGAGAAGCAGTCATCAAAATCCTAGAGGTGAACACAATCCTAGAGTCTCTGCCATGGCAACTTCTTGCTACACATGTTTTTGGAGGCAATGGAAAAAAAAAAGCAAAAATAAAGCATTGGGATTCCATCAAGATAAAAATCTTTTGCACAGTGGAGGAAAAAATAAAACTAAAAGGCAACTGATGTAACGGGAGAGGATATTTGCAGTTGACAAATTGGATAAAGAGTTTGTATCCAAAATACATAAAGATCTTATCAAAATCAACATGTAGTTAAGAAACAGTAGAAGACATGAACAAACATTTTTCCAAAGAAGACATCCAGATGGTAAACAAACACATGAAAATATGGTCAACATTCCTCATCAGGGAAATACAAATGAAAACCACAATGAGATATCACTTTACACCTCTCAGAATGGCTAACATTAACAACTCAGGCAACAACAGATGTTGGCGAGGATATGCAGAAAGGGGAACCCTTTTGCACTGTTGGTGGGAATGCAAACTGGTGCAGCCACTCTGCAAAACAGTATGGATTTTCCTCAAAAGATTAAAAATAAAACTATCCTATGACCCAGCAATTGCACTATGAGGTATTTACCCAAAGGATACAAAGATGCTGATTTGAAGGGGCACATGCACCCAATGTTTATAGCAGTGCTATCACCAATAGCCAAATTATAGAAAGAGCCCAAATGTCCATCAACCGATCAATGGGTAAAGAAGATGTGGTACATATATATGATGGAATACTCCTCAGTGATGAAAAAGAATGAAATCTTGCCATTTGCAACTGCAAGAATAAGTCAGTGAGAGGACAGATATCACATGATTTTGCTCATATGTGGAATTTGAGAAACACAGCAAATAACAAAGGGGATGAAAAGGAAAAATAAGATAAAAACAGAGAGGGGGGCAAACTGTACGAGACCCTTAGGTATAGAGAACAAACTGATCATTTTGGAGGAGAGGTGGGTAGGGGGATGGGTTAAATGGGTGACAGCATTAAGGAAGGTACTTGTTGGGATTAACACTAGGTGTTATAAGCAAGAGATTAATCACTGGGTTCTACTACTGAAACCAACACTACACTGTATGTTAAGTAACTTGAATTTAGATTTTAAAAAATGTTAACCAAACAAAAAAAAAATCAAATAATTGAAGCTAGATCCTAGGTGTGTTTCAGTCTTCTCTAAGAGATGCTTGATAGAAAAGAGAAAAGAATTGAAAGAAAAAAATGTAAAAATACAAACCTTAATAATAAAATAAAATAGAAAAGAAAGGGAAAAAAGAAAAAAAACATAAAGAAAAACAGAAACAAAACAAATATACAAACAAGAAAGACAAATGAAGCTAAATCCAGTTTCCGCTAGACCTGAAACATTGCAGCACACTATGATCCACAGACTAAACAGGTGAAAGGCATTTGTGATGATATGGGATTAGGGCGTACTTTGCTTATTCTCAGGGTTTGCTTCAATGGAAATGCACCTCCCCTGTGCGGGAGAATAGGACTTAGTGTAAGCAACTCCAGTTTCCAGTAGGTGGAGCTGTGTTTCCCTCTAAATTCTGACTGTGCTGGTGGGGGTGGCCAGAGGGTTAGGAGCTGGTGGAAGATGGAATCGCCCTGCCTTCTCCTCCCATGGGAGGAGGAACTCTTGGCTGCCTCTGTTCAGGAAGGCATCAGGAAAACTGTCCCAGACTTTCATCAGATCCCTGCCTTAACCTGTCTGTGTCCAGCAGTCACCAAGCCCAGCGCCATAGTTCTGTGTTTTATCTGGCTGGGATTCAAACTCCAAATAGTAAAATGCTCACCAAAATGCAGACCCTCTCCCTTCCTCCAGAGGAGAAACTCATGGTATGCCCTGGTCTGGTCTGCCCAATAAAAGTATTAGCACAGCTAACGCCCAGTGGCTGGAGTCTATTATGGTGCACAGTGAAAAGGTGTTATTTATAGTCTGTTCACACCTCTCTCCCCTGCTCCATTCTATCCCAGAAAAGCAGTCACACAAGGCTGGTATAGTGCCTGGAGTCTTTTGTGGTGCACAGCCTTTGACTGATATCCAGACATCTGACATCTATGTTCTCTTCTGTTCTCTGCTGTTGAACGGCCACTCAACAAGTCCCAGTAGGCCTTTTGTCCTTGGAGAGGGAAACAATTCTCTTCCAAATGTACACCTGGAAGGAGAGCGATCTCTCTTAATGTGACCCAAATGATCCCCTTACCATGGAGTCTTGCTCCTAAATGTTGTTCATTCCTCACTGCTCTCTCCTTCTCCCTCTGACCACTATCTGCAAGAAAGGATTCCCTTCCCTTTTAGATACTGCAGCTTTCCTAGCCCTCAATACACAGCTCCCAACCTCGCATCTGGAAGAATGGTTCAATATTCAAAAGTCGAAAATGTAATGCAACACACTAACAGGATGAAATTTAAAAACCACATTATCATCATCATTGGTGCACAAAAAACATTTAACAAATTTTAACACCTCTTTGTGATAAGACACCTCAATAAACTAGGAATGGAAAGACATTTTCAACATAAAAAGCTATACATGAAAAGCCCATGGTGAATATTATGCTCAGGGTGAAAGATGGAAAGCTTTTCCTATAGATCCAGAATAAGGCAAGGATGCCCACTTTGTGTATTTCTATTCAACCTAATATTTTCTAGTGAGAGCAAGCAGGCAAGATAAATAAATAAATAAGTTTCCTTTCCAAACTGGAAAGGGAACAATTTTTGTTTGCCAATGATCTGATCATTTGTATAAAAAAATATTAGAAAGTTACATGATGAAAGTTTTAGAACTAATATGTGGATTCAGTGAAGTATAACAAAGTACAGCAGGATACAATCTCCCTGCCATTCTCACCTGAAAAAATAAACTAACTAAATCTCTACTCATTTACAATGAGAACTTCAAAAAAGAAAAGTAGGAAAACAACCCCATAGACGATAACATCAAAAAGAATAAAATACTACAGTTAAGAATTAACTTAACCAAGACCTGAAACTACAAAGCTCCTAGAAGAAATCACAGGGCAAAATCTTTGTGACACTGGATTTGACAATGATTTCTTGAATATGATGCCAAAAGCACAAGGGAAAAAAGAAATGATAACCATATTGGACTAAATGAAACAATGTTTAAATATGTATGTCAAAATTTATTATCAATGAATAAAAAGCACCCCATAGAATGGAAGAAAATATTTGTGAATCATATATCAGATAAGGAATTTATATCCTGGATATCTTTCAAAGATTACTAAAACTCAACAACAAACCAACATCAACAATGCAGTATGATTCAGTTATAGGCAAAGACTCAATTACACATTTCTCTAAAAAATATATAGAAATAGCCAATCATCATGGGAGAATCTCCTTAATATACTAATAATTAGGAAAATATAGATAAAAACTGTTGTGAGATACCACCTCACACCTTTTACAATGATTACTATCAATGAAACAAAATGACAAGTAATGGTGAGGATATGGAGAAATTAGAAGGCTTATACACTATTAGACGGAAAATAAAATGTCACAGCTACATGGAAAACAGGCAATTCCACTTCTGGGAATATAACCAAAAAATTAATAATAGTGTATTCAAGAGACATTTATACCCATGTCCCTAAAAGAATTGTTCACAATTGTCAAGAGGTGGAAACTACTAGAGGAACCACTGGCAAACGAATGCATAAGCAATGAATGATGTAAACAAATAATGGAATATTACCCAACGTTAAAATGGAATTAAATTCTGAAACCTACTACATCATTAGTGAAACTTGAGAATATTATGCTGTGTGGAACAAGCCAGTCACAATAGACAATAATTGTCTTTTCTCTGAGGTACTTGTATGTGGGTAGTAACAGGGCTTGTGGGAAAAATCTAAGACTAGGGTAGTCTGGTGTGTAATCCTTTTAATATGCTATTAAACTCTATTTGCTAGTAATATGATATTTTTTGAAGCAATATTCAAAGAAACTTGACGGATCCTGGGAAAATGGCGGGGTAGAAGGACACTGGGCTCACCGCGCGTCCTGCTGATCACTTAGATTCCACCTACACCTGCCTAAATAACCCAGAAAACCGCCAGAGGATTAGCAGAACGGAGTCGCCGGAGCCAAGCGCAGATGAGAGGCCCACGGAAGAGGGTAGGAAGGGCGGCGAGGCGGTGCGCGCTCCACGGACTGGCGGGAGGGAGCTGGGGCGGAGGGGCGGCTCGCCGGCCAAGCAGAGCCCCCAAGTCTGGCTTGCAAAAAGCGGAGGGGCCTGACGGACTGTGTTCCGACAGCAAGCACGACTTAGCGTCTGGGAGGTCATAAGTTAACAGCTCTGCTCAGAAAGCGGGAAGGCTGGAGGACAAAGGGAAGGAGAGCTGCTGAGCCCCCGGAAGACAGAGCTCAGTTTGGTGGGGAACAAAGGCGCTCGCCAGCGCCATCTCCCCCGCCCATCCCCCAGCCAAAATCCCAAAGAGAACCAGTTCCTGCCAGGGAACTTGCTCACTCCGCGCAAACACCCAACTCTGCGCATCTGCGGAGCCAAACCTCCGGCAGTGGATCTGACTCCCTCCTGCTGCCACAGGGCCCCTCCTGAAGTGGATCACCTAAGGAGAAGCAAGCTAAGCCTGCCCCTCCTGCCCCTGTGCACCTTGCCTACCCACCCAGCTAAGACGCCAGATCCCCAGCATCACAAGCCTGGCAGTATGCAAGTAGCCCAGACGGGCCACCCCACCCACAGTGAATCCCGCCCCTAGGAGAGGGGAAGAGAAGGCACGCACCAGTCTGACTGTGGCCCCAGCGGTGGGCTGGGGGCAGACATCAGGTCTGACTGCGGCTCCGCCCACCAACTCCAGTTATACACCACAGCACAGGGGAAGTGCCCTGCAGGTCCTCACCACGCCAGGGACTATCCAAAATGACCAAGCAGAAGAATTCCCCTCAGAAGAATCTCCAGGAAATAACAACAGCTAATGAGCTGATCAAAAAGGATTTAAATAATATAACAGAAAGTGAATTTAGAATAATAGTCATAAAATTAATCGCTGGGCTTGAAAACAGTATAGCTGACAACAGAGAATCTCTTGCTACAGAGATCAAGGGACTAAGGAACAGTCACGAGGAGCTGAAAAACGTTTTAAACGAAATGCATAACAAAATAGAAACCACCACGACTCGGATTGAAGAGGCAGAAGAGAGAATAGGTGAACTAGAAGATAAAATTATGGAAAAAGAGGAAGCTGAGAAAAAGAGAGATAAAAAAATCCAGGAGTATGAGGGGGAAATTAGAGAACTAAGTGATACACTAAAAAGAAATAATATATGCATCATTGGTATCCCAGAGGAGGAAGAGAGAGGGAAAGGTGCTGAAGGGGTACTTGAAGAAATAATAGCTGAGAACTTCCCTGAAGTGGGGAAGGAAAAAGGCATTGAAATCCAAGAGGCACAGAGAACTCCCTTCAGACGTAACTTGAATCGATCTTCTGCACGACATATCATAGTGAAACTGGCAAAATACAAGGATAAAGAGAAAATTCT
>NW_024414858.1:0-2230 GCF_014898765.1 Herpailurus yagouaroundi | reverse complement strand
CTCAATT
This sequence comes from Herpailurus yagouaroundi, assembly GCF_014898765.1. Classification (NCBI taxonomy): domain Eukaryota; kingdom Metazoa; phylum Chordata; class Mammalia; order Carnivora; family Felidae; genus Herpailurus; species Herpailurus yagouaroundi. The sequence goes on along the minus strand of NW_024414858.1, from coordinate 2,223 downwards.
GCAGGGTTACGGATCGAGTCAGGCTTAGGTTTCCGTGGAGGGTCCCGGTTTGGGGTAGGGTTAGGGTTAGAGTTAGCACCCAGGAGGCTCCAGGCGCCGAACCACAGCAGGGCAGTGGTCTCCGCGAAGGGCTGAGTTGAGGGCACAAGGGACGGTGCCGGTCAGGATCCGTCTTTGGCTGCAAAGGCCACACTCGTCGATCCGCCCCTGGCCGAGGAGGCCTCCAGAATCCTCACGGGCAGCTGCAGCCGGGCCTGGGAAACGACATGGGGAGCTTCCAGCTTCCATGCCCTTCAGTCTACACCGCTTCTGGACCTCAGACGAGTGATGTTGTCAGACTTTGGAATGGGGTCCCCATGGGGAGAGAGCCTTAGCTAGGGTTAGGTTTCGGGCCAGGGACGTCGCCAGGGCCGAAGCGCCTCCAGTCTCGTGATCTCCCTTGAGGGCTGAAGTGCGGGCCCATGCCAGAAGGCGGCTCAATTGCAGGGTTATGGTTCGAGGGAGGCTTAGGTTTCGGTTTAGGTTCCCGGTTCGGGGTAGGGTTAGGGTTAGGGTTAGCACCTAGGAAGCTCCAGACGCCGAACCCACAGCAGGGCAGTGGTATCCGCGAAGGGCTGAGTTGAGGGCACAAGGGACGGTGCCGGTCAGGATCCGTCTTTGGCTGCCAAGGCCACACTCGTCGATCCGCCCCTGGTCGAGGAGGCCACCGGAATCCTCACGGGCAGCTGCAGCCGGGCCTGGGAAACGACATGGGGAGCTTCCAGCTTCCATGCCGACTCAGTCTACACCGCTTCTGGACCTGAGACGAGTGATGTTGTCAGACGTTGGAATGGGGACCCATGGGGAGAGAGCCTTAGCTAGGGTTAGGGTTCGGGCCAGGGACGTCGCCAGGGCCGAAGGGACTCCAGTCTCGTGATCTCCCTTAAGGGCTGAAGTGAGGGCCCGTGCCAGAAGGCGGCTCAATTGCAGGGTTACGGTTCGAGGGAGTCTTAGGTTTCGGTGGAAGTTCCCGGTTCAGGGTAGGGTTAGGGTTAGGGTTAGCTCCCAGGAGGCTCCAGGCGCCGAACCATCAGCAGGGCAGTAGTCTCCGCCAAGGTCTGAGTTGAGGGCACAAGGGACGGTGCCGGTCAGGATCCATCTTTGGCTGCCAAGGCCATACACGTCGATCCCCCGTGGTCGAGGAGGCCTCCGGAATCCTCTCGCACAGCTGCAGGCTGGCCTGGGAAACGACATGGGGAGCTTCCCGCTTCCATGCCGATTCAGCCTGCCCCGCATCTGAGCTCCAGGCGCGTGATGTTGTCAGACGTTGCAATTGGGTACCATGGGGAGAGAGCCTTAGCTAGGGTTAGGGTTCGGGCTAGGGACGTCGCCAGGGCCTAAGCGACTCCGGTCTCGTGATCTCCCTCGAGGGCTGAAGTGAGGGCCCGTGCCAGGAGGCGGCTCAATTGCAGGGTTAGGGGTCGAGGCAGGCTTAGGTTTCCGTGGAGGGTCCCGGTTTGGGGTAGGGTTAGGGTTAGGGTTAGCACCCAGGAGGCTCCAGGCGCCGAACCCACAGCAGGGCAGTGGTCTCCGTGAAGGGCTGAGTTGAGGGCACAAGGGACAGTGCCGGTCAGGATCCGTCTTTGGCTGCCAAGGACACACTCGTCGATCCGCCCCTGGTCGAGGAGGCCTCCGGAATCCTCACGGGCAGTTGCAGCCGGGCCTGGGAAACGACATGGGGAGCTTCCAGCTTCCATGCCCTGTCAGTCTACACCGCTACTGGACCTCAGACGAGTGATGTTGTCAGACATTGGAATGGGGTCAACATGGAGAGAGAGCCTGAGCTAGGGTTAGGGTTCGGGCCAGGGACGTCGCCAGGGCCGAAGCGACTCCAGTCTCGCGATCTCCCTTGAGGGCTGAAGTGAGGGCCCATGCCAGAAGGCGGCTCAATTGCAGGTTTATTGTTTGAGGGAGGCTTAGGTTTCGGTTTAGGTTCCAGGTTCGGGGTAGGGTTAGGGTTAGGGTTAGCTGCCAGGAGGCTCCAGGAGCCGAACCCTCAGCAGGGCACTAGTTTCCGCCAAGGTCTGAGTTGAGGGCACAAGGGACGGTGCCGGTCAGGATCCATCTTTGGCTGCCAAGGCCATACACGTCGAACCCCCCTGGTCGAGGAGGCCTCCGGAATCCTCTCAGACAGCTGTGGCTGGCCTGGGAAACGACATGGGGAGCTTCCAGCTTCCATGCCGA
>NW_024414857.1:0-1603 GCF_014898765.1 Herpailurus yagouaroundi | reverse complement strand
TCATCCTCAACGGGGAAAAACTGAGAGCTTTTTCCCTGAGATCAGGAACACGACAGGGATGCCCACTCTCACCACTGTTGTTTAACATAGTGCTGGAAGTTCCAGCATCAGCAATCAGACAACAAAAGGAAATCAAAGGCATCAAAATTGGCAAAGATGAAGTCAAGCTTTCGCTTTTTGCAGATGACATGATATTATACATGGAAAATCCGATAGACTCCACCAAAAGTCTGCTAGAACTGATCCATGAATTCAGCAAAGTTGCAGGATACAAAATCAATGTACAGAAATCAGTTGCATTCTTATACACTAACAATGAAGCAACAGAAAGACAAATAAAGAAACGGATCCCATTCCCAATTGCACCAAGAAGCATAAAATACCTAGGAATAAATCTAACCAAAGATGTAAAGGATCTGTATGCTGAAAACTATAGAAAGCTTATGAAGGTAATTGAAGAAGATTTAAAGAAATGGAAAGACATTCCCTGCTCATGGATTGGAAGAATAAATATTGTCAAAATGTCAATACTACCCACAGCTATCTACACATTCAATGCAATCCCAATCAAAATTGCACCAGCATTCTTCTCGAAACTAGAACAAGCAATCCTAAAATTCATATGGAACCACAAAAGGCCCCGAATAGCCAAAGGAATTTTGAAGAAGAAGACCAAAGCAGGAGGCATCCCAATCCCAGACTTTAGCCTCTACTACAAAGCTGTCATCATCAAGACAGCATGGTATTGGAACAAAAACAGACACATAGACCAATGGAATAGAAGAGAAACCCCAGAACTAGACCCACAAACGTACGGCCAACTAATCTTTGACAAAGCAGGAAAGAACATCCAATGGAAAAAAGACAGTCTCTTTAACAAATGGTGCTGGGAGAACTGGACAGCAACATGCAGGAGGTTGAAACTAGACCACTTTCTCACACCATTCACAAAAATAAACTCGAAATGGATAAAGGACCTGAATGTGAGACAGGAAACTATCAAAACCCTAGAGGAGAAAGCAGGAAAAGACCTCTCTGAGTTCCGTAGCAATCTCTTACTCGACGCATCCCCAAAGGCAAGGGAATTAAAAGCAAAAGTGAATAACGGGAACCTAAGAAAAAAAAAAACCTCCGCAAAACAAAGGAAACATCCAACAAAACTAAAAGGCAACCAACGGAATGGGAAAAGATATTTGCAAATGACATATCGGACAAAGGGCTAGTATCCAAAATCTATGAAGAGCTCACCAAACTCCACACCCGAAAAGCAAATAACCCAGTGAAGAAATGGCAGAAAACATGAATAGACACTTCTCTAAAGAAGACATCCGGATGGCCAACAGGCACATGAAAATATGTTCAGCGTCGCTCCTTATCAGGGAAATCCAAATCAAAACCACACTCAGGTATCACCTCACGCCAGTCAGAGTGGCCAAAATGAACAAATCAGGAGACTCTAGATGCTGGAGAGGATGTGGAGAAACGGGAACCCTCTTGCACTGTTGGTGGGAATGCAAATTGGAGCAGCCGCCGTTGAAAGCAGTGTGGCGGTTCCTTCAGAAAATTAAAAATAGACCTACCCTATGACCCAGCAATAGCACTG
>NW_024414856.1:0-1187 GCF_014898765.1 Herpailurus yagouaroundi | reverse complement strand
TTTTGCTTTTAATTCCCTTGCCTTTGGGGATGTGTCGAGTAAGAGATTGCTACGGCTGAGGTCAGAGAGGTCTTTTCCTGCTTTCTCCTCTAGGGTTTTGATGGTTTCCTGTCTCACATTCAGGTCCTTTATCCATTTTGAGTTTATTTTTGTGAATGGTGTGAGAAAGTGGTCTAGTTTCAACCTTCTGCATGTTGCTGTCCAGTTCTCCCAGCACCATTTGTTAAAGAGACTGTCTTTTTTCCATTGGATGTTCTTTCCTGCTTTGTCAAAGATGAGTTGGCCATACGTTTGTGGGTCTAGTTCTGGGGTTTCTATTCTATTCCATTGGTCTATGTGTCTGTTTTTGTGCCAATACCATGCTGTCTTGATGATGACAGCTTTGTAGTAGAGGCTAAAGTCTGGGATTGTGATGCCTCCTGCTTTGGTCTTCTTCTTCAAAATTACTTTGGCTATTCGGGGCCTTTTGTGGTTCCATATGAATTTTAGGATTGCTTGTTCTAGTTTCGAGAAGAATGCTGGTGCAATTTTGATTGGGATTGCATTGAATGTGTAGATAGCTTTGGGTAGTATTGACATTTTGACAATATTTATTCTTCCAATCCATGAGCAGGGAATGTCTTTCCATTTCTTTAAATCTTCTTCAATTACCTTCATAAGCTTTCTATAGTTTTCAGCATACAGATCCTTTACATCTTTGGTTAGATTTATTCCTAGGTATTTTATGCTTCTTGGTGCAATTGTGAATGGGATCAGTTTCCTTATTTGTCTTTCTGTTGCTTCATTGTTAGTGTATAAGAATGCAACTGATTTCTGTACATTGATTTTGTATCCTGCAACTTTGCTGAATTCATGTATCAGTTCTAGCAGACTTTTGGTGGAGTCTGTCGGATTTTCCATGTATAATATCATGTCATCTGCAAAAAGCGAAAGCTTGACTTCATCTTTGCCAATTTTGATGCCTTTGATTTCCTTTTGTTGTCTGATTGCTGATGCTAGAACTTCCAGCACTATGTTAAACAACAGCGGTGAGAGTGGGCATCCCTGTCGTGTTCCTGATCTCAGGGAAAAAGCTCTCAGTTTTTCCCCGTTGAGGATGATGTTAGCTGTGGGCTTTTCATAAATGGCTTTTATGATCTTTAAGTATGTTCCTTCTATCCCGACTTTCTCAAGGGTTTTTATTAAGA
>NW_024414855.1:0-1054 GCF_014898765.1 Herpailurus yagouaroundi | reverse complement strand
ATCACGTTGATTGATTTGCGAATGTTGAACCAGCCCTGCATCCCAGGAATGAATCCCACTTGATCATGGTGAATAATTCTTTTTATATGCCATTGAATTCAATTTGCTAGTATCTTATTGAGAATTTTTGCATCCATATTCATCAGGGATATTGGCCTGTAGTTCTCTTTTTTTACTGGGTCTCTGTCTGGTTTAGGAATCAAAGTAATACTGGCTTCATAGAATGAGTCTGGAAGTTTTCCTTCCCTTTCTATTTCTTGGAATAGCTTGAGAAGGATAGGTATTATCTCTGCTTTAAACGTCTGGTAGCACTCCCCTGGGAAGCCATCTGGTCCTGGACTCTTATTTGTTGGGAGATTTTTGATAACCGATTCAATTTCTTCGCTGCTTATGGGTCTGTTCAAGCTTTCTATTTCCTCCTGATTGAGTTTTGGAAGAGTGTGGGTGTTCAGGAATTTGTCCATTTCTTCCAGGTTGTCCAATTTGTTGGCATATAATTTTTCATAGTATTCCCTGATAATTGTTTGTATCTCTGAGGGATTGGTTGTAATAATTCCATTTTCATTCATGATTTTATCTATTTGGGTCATCTCCCTTTTCTTTTTGAGAAGCCTGGCTAGAGGTTTGTCAATTTTGTTTATTTTTTCAAAAAACCAACTCTTGGTTTCGTTGATCTGCTCTACAGTTTTTTTAGATTCTATATTGTTTATTTCTGCTCTGATCTTTATTATTTCTCTTCTTCTGCTGGGTTTAGGCTGCCTTTGCTGTTCTGCTTCTATTTCCTTTAGGTGTGCTGTTAGATTTTGTATTTGGGCTTTTTCTTGTTTCTTGAGATAGGCCTGGATTGCAATGTATTTCCTCTCACGACTGCCTTCACTGCGTCCCAAAGCGTTTGGATTGTTGTATTTTCATTTTCGTTTGTTTCCATATATTTTTTAATTTCTTCTCGAATTGCCTGGTTGACCCACTCATTCGTTAGTAGGGTGTTCTTTAACCTCCATGCTTTTGGAGGTTTTCCAGACTTTTTTCTGTGGTTGATTTCAAGCTTCATAGC
>NW_024414854.1:0-3401 GCF_014898765.1 Herpailurus yagouaroundi | reverse complement strand
TATTGATCATTAAAAATATTGCCAGCAACTGGGGCGCCTGGGTGGCGCAGTCGGTTAAGCGTCCGACTTCAGCCAGGTCACGATCTCGCGGTCCGTGAGTTCGAGCCCCGCGTCAGGCTCTGGGCTGATGGCTCAGAGCCTGGAGCCTGTTTCCGATTCTGTGTCTCCCTCTCTCTCTGCCCCTCCCCCGTTCATGCTCTGTCTCTCTCTGTCCCAAAAATAAATAAACGTTGAAAAAAAAAATTGCCAGCAACTTCCAGGGACAAACTATGCAGTCCATTAGTTCCTAGTGGGTTATCAAATTCCTAAAAGATGCGTATGAATGCTAACCAAAGGGGTAGAATCTGGTTAATATTTATACCACCATAAAATCTCTCTCACTGAAAATTTTACACATATAATTTTACAGTGTTATAAGTGACGCATGAATGCCATTTGTGGTTATCATATATATGTAAAACCTTTTATGTGTAAAACACAGGAAAGAGTTTCAGTGGTAGTAGGTAAGTATCTGGAAGAATAAGCTGGATACTTTCAAAGTGGATCAGTATTCATAATGGCTAGAACCATATTTGGGGGACATGTTTATGTGTTTTTCTGCTAGAATGATATTATGAAAACTGAGGGGGAAATATAGCATTTAATCTAATAACATCCCTCCACAAACCTGGTTATATAAAAGTGTACTAAACTTATTTTCCATAATCAAACTTAGACCAAGTCTAGTTTCTGTGATAAGCCTTGGCCAACAAATACTCAGTTTTAAGTACCACAAAATTGTTTAAACACTTTTCAACTCTGCAAAAACCAATTTCACAATCATATCTATACAAAGAGGGTTAGCCTTGGTGGATTTGAAATTTCAATTAACCTAAACACCTTCTTCTCCATCCTTCAAGATGGCTATATGTTTAATTTATGAAGAAAGGAATGGATGAGTACATGTCAATTCTTTCTTGAAAAGAGTTAACAATGATATATCACCCCATAGCAATGCTATTACTCAATAATAATTTACATTGTCATTATGGGAATCTCAATTCTTAGACAAATGTGAAATGCAATACACCAAATATCTTATTATTTTTAAATACGAACAATTGTCCTCTTAAATTCAAAAGTTGTTAAATGCATTTTGGTTTTTTATTGCTGCTGGGAAGAATGAATGGCAGCTAATTTTTGCTACAGTTTTGTTGTGTATACATATAGTTGACCCTTGAACAACATAGGGGTTTTGGGTGCCAGCCCCTTGCATGGTCAAAAATCCATGTATAACTTGACTTTTTAAAAACTTAATTACTTTTGACCAGAACCTTTGTTGATAACATAATCAGTCAGTTAACACATTTTGTATATAATATGTAATGTATACTGAATTCCTACAATAAAGTACACTAGAGAAAACAAATGTTATTAAGAAAGCCATTAGGAAGAGAAAACACATTTACATTTACTATTCTGTATTTACAGATACTGTAAGTTTACATCACCTGTTTATAAAAAAAAAATCACCTGTCTGTCAGTACCTATATCAATATTGTCTTATATAAAACAAAACACTGTAGATGTTATATGCATTTACTAACTCATATAAAAATTGAAAAGAGGAGGGAGGGAAGATGGCGGCGTAGGAGGACGCTGGGCTCACCGCGCGTCCTGCTGATCACTTAGATTCCACCTACACCTGCCTAAATAACCCAGAAAACCACCAGAGGATTAGCAGAACGGAGTCGCCGGAGCCAAGCACAGACGAGAGGCCCACGGAAGAGGGTAGGAAGGGCGGCGAGGCGGTGCGCGCTCCACGGACTGGCGGGAGGGAACCGGGGCGGAGGGGCGGCTCGCCGGCCAAGCAGAGCCCCCAAGTCTGGCTTGCAAAAAGCGGAGGGGGCTGACGGACTGTGTTCTGACAGCAAGCGCGACTTAGCGGCTGGGAGGTCATAAGTTAACAGCTCTGCTCAGAAAGCGGGAAGGCTGGAGGACAAAGGGAAGGAAAGCTGCTGAGCCCCCGGACAACAGAGCTCAGTTTGGTGGGGAACAAAGGCGCTCGCCAGCGCCATCTTCCCCGCCCATCCCCCAGCCAAAATCCCAAAGAGAACCAGTTCCTGCCAGGGAACTTGCTCCCTCCGCGCAAACACCCAACTCTGCGCTTCCGCGGAGCCAAACCTCCGGCAGCGGATCTGACTCCCTCCTGCTGCCACAGGGCCCCTCCTGAAGTGGATCACCTAAGGAGAAGCAAGCTAAGCCTGCCCCTCCTGCCCCTGTGCACCTTGCCTACCCACCCCAGCTAAGACGCCAGATCCCCAGCATCACAAGCCTGGCAGTGTGCAAGTAGCCCAGACAGGCCACCCCACCCCACAGTGAATCCCGCCCCTAGGAGAGGGGAAGAGAAGGCACGCACCAGTCTGACTGTGGCCCCATCGGTGGGCTGGGGGCAGACATCAGGTCTGACTGCGGCTCCGCCCACCAACTCCAGTTATACACCACAGCACAGGGGAAGTGCCCTGCAGGTCCTCACCACGCCAGGGACTATCCAAAATGACCAAGAGGAAGAATTCCCCTCAGAAGAATCTCCAGGAAATAACAACAGCTAATGAGCTGATCAAAAAGGATTTAAATAATATCACAGAAAGTGAATTTAGAATAATAGTCATAAAATTAATCGCTGGGCTTGAAAACAGTATAGCTGACAGCAGAGAATCTCTTGCTACAGAGATCAAGGGACTAAGGAACAGTCACGAGGAGCTGAAAAACGCTTTAAATGAAATGCATAACAAAATGGAAACCACCACGGCTCGGATTGAAGAGGCAGAGGAGAGAATAGGTGAACTAGAAGATAAAGTTATGGAAAAAGAGGAAGCTGAGAAAAAGAGAGATAAAAAAATCCAGGAGTATGAGGGGAAAATTAGAGAACTAAGTGATACACTAAAAAGAAATAATCTACGCATAATTGGTATCCCAGAGGAGGAAGAGAGAGGGAAAGGTGCTGAAGGGGTACTTGAAGAAATAATAGCTGAGAACTTCCCTGAAGTGGGGAAGGAAAAAGGCATTGAAATCCAAGAGGCACAGAGAACTCCCTTCAGACATAACTTGAATCGATCTTCTGCACAACATATCATAGTGAAACTGGCAAAATACAAGGATAAAGAGAAAATTCTGAAACCAGCAAGGGGTAAACGTGCCCTCACATATAAAGGGAGACCTATAAAACTCGTGACTGATCTCTCTTTTGAAACTTGGCAGGCCAGAAAGAGTTGGCACGAGATTTTCAGTGTGCTAGACAGAAAAAATATGCAGCCGAGAATCCTTTATCCAGCAAGCCTGTCATTTAGAATAGAAGGAGAGATAAAGGTCTTCCCAAACAAACAAAAACTGAAGGAATTTGTCACCACTAAACCAGCCCT
>NW_024414853.1:0-2590 GCF_014898765.1 Herpailurus yagouaroundi | reverse complement strand
ATGTCTTCCCAAACAAACAAAAACTGAAGGAATTTGTCACCACTAAAACAGCCCTACAAGAGATCCTAAGGGGGAATCCTGTGAGACAAAGTCCCAGAGACATCACTACAAGCATAAATCATACAGACATCACAATGACTCTAAACCCGTATCTTTCTATAACAACACTGAATGTAAATGGATTAAATGCGCCAACCAAAAGACATAGGGAATCAGAATGGATAAAAAAACAAGACCCATCTATTTGCTGTCTACAAGAGACTCATTTTAGACCTGAGGACACCTTTAGATTGAGAGTGAGGGGATGGAGAACTATTTATCATGCTACTGGAAGCCAAAAGAAAGCTGGAGTAGCCATACTTATATCAGACAAACTAGACTTTAAATTAAAGGCTGTAACAAGAGATGAAGAAGGGCATTATATAATAATTACAGGGTCTATCCACTAGGAAGAGCTAACAATTATAAATGTCTATGCACCGAATACGAGAGCCCCCAAATATATAAAACAATTACTCACAAACATAAGCAACCTTATTGATAAGAATGTGGTAATTGCAGGGGACTTTAACACCCCACTTACAGAAATGGATAGATCATCTAGACACACGGTCAATAAAGAAACAAGGGCCCTGAATGAGACATTGGATCAAATGGACTTGACAGATATATTTAGAACTCTGCATCCCAAAGCAACAGAATATACTTTCTTCTCGAGTGCACATGGAACATTCCCCAAGATAGATCATATACTGGGTCACAAAACAGCCCTTCATAAGTATACAAGAATTGAAATTATACCATGCATACTTTCAGACCACAATGCTATGAAGCTTGAAATCAACCACAGAAAAAAGTCTGGAAAACCTCCAAAAGCATGGAGGTTAAAGAACACCCTACTGAAGAATGAGTGGGTCAACCAGGCAATTAGAGAAGAAATTTAAAAATATATGGAAACAAACGAAAATGAAAATACAACAATCCAAACGCTTTGGGACGCAGCGAAGGCAGTCCTGAGAGGAAAATACATCACAATCCAGACCTATCTCAAGAAGCAAGAAAAATCCCAAATACAAAATCTAACAGCACACCTAAAGGAAGTAGAAGCAGAACAGCAAAGGCAGCCTAAACCCAGCAAGGGAACAGAAATAATAAAGATCAGAGCAGAAATAAACAATATAGAATCTAAAAAAACTGTAGAGCAGATCAACGAAACCAAGAGTTGGTTTTTTGAAAAAATAAACAAAATTGACAAACCTCTAGCCAGGCTTCTCAAAAAGAAACGGGAGATGACCCAAATAGATAAAATCATGAATGAAAATGGAATTATTACAACCAATCCCTCAGAGATACAAACAATTACCAGGGAATACTATGAAAAATTATATGCAAACAAATGGCTTCCCAGGGGAGTTCTACCAGATGTTTAAAGCAGAGATAATACCTATCCTTTTCAAGCTAGTCCAAGAAATAGAAAGGGAAGGAAAACTTCCAGACTCATTCTATGAAGCCAGTATTACTTTGATTCCTAAACCAGACAGAGACCCAGTAAAAAAAGAGAACTACAGGCCAATATCCCTGATGAATATGGATGCAAAAATTCTCAATAAGATACTAGCAAATCGAATTCAACAGCATATAAAAAGAATTATTCACCATGATCAAGTGGGATTCATTCCTGGGCTGCAGTCCTGGTTCAACATTCGCAAATCAATCGACGTGATACATCACATTAATAAAAGAAAAGAGAAGAACCATATGATCCTGTCAATCGATGCAGAAAAGGCCTTTGACAAAATCCAGCACCCTTTCTTAATAAAAACCCTTGAGAAAGTTGGGATAGAAGGAACATACTTAAACATCATAAAAGCCATTTATGAAAAGCCCACAGCTAACATCATCCTCAATGGGGAAATACTGAGAGCTTTGTCCCTGAGATCAGGAACACAACAGGGATGACCACTCTCACCGCTGTTGTTTAAGATAGTGTTGGAAGTTCTAGCATCAGCAATCAGACAACAAAAGGAAATCAAAGGCATCCAAATTGGCAAAGATGAAGTCAAGCTTTCGCTTTTGCAGATGACATGATATTATACATGGAAAACCCGGTAGACTCCACCAAAAGTCTGCTAGAACTGATCCATGAATTCAGCCAAGTTGCAGGATACAATATCAATGTACAGAAATCAGTTGCATTCTTATACACTAACAATGAAGCAACAGAAAGGCAAATAAAGAAACTGATCCCATTCACAATTGCACCAAGAAGCATAAAATACCTAGGAATAAATCTAACCAAAGATGTAAAGGATCTGTATGCTGAAAACTATAGAAAGCTTATGAAGGTAATTGAAGAAGATTTAAAGAAATGGAAAGACATTCCCTGCTCATGGAGTGGAAGAATAAATATTGTCAAAATGTCAATACTACCCAAAGCTATCTACACATTCAATGCAATCCCAACCAAAATTGCACCGGCATTCTTCTCGAAGCTAGAGCAAGCAATTCTAAAATTCATATGGAACCACAAAAGGCCCCGAATAGCCAAAGTAATTTTGAAGAAGAAGACCAAAGCAGGAGGCATCACAAT
>NW_024414852.1:0-1376 GCF_014898765.1 Herpailurus yagouaroundi | reverse complement strand
TCAATAAGATACTAGCAAATCGAATTCAACGGCATATAAAAAGAATTATTCACCATGATCAAGTGGGATTCATTCCTGGGATGCAGGGCTGGTTCAACATTCGCAAATCAATCAACGTGATACATCACATTAACAAAAAGAAGAGAAGAACCATATGATCCTGTCAATTGATGCAGAAAAGGCCTTTGACAAAATCCAGCACCCTTTCTTAATAAAAACCCTTGAGAAAGTCGGGATAGAAGGAACATACTTAAAGATCATAAAAGCCATTTATGAAAAGCCCACAGCTAACATCATCCTCAACGGGGAAAAACTGAGAGCTTTTTCCCTGAGATCAGGAACACGACAGGGATGCCCACTCTCACCGCTGTTGTTTAACATAGTGCTGGAAGTTCTAGCATCAGCAATCAGACAACAAAAGGACATCAAAGGCATCAAAATTGGCAAAGATGAAGTCAAACTTTCGCTTTTTGCAGATGACATGATATTATACATGGAAAATCCAATAGACTCCACCAAAAGTCTGCTAGAACTGATACACGAATTCAGCAAAGTTGCAGGATACAAAATCAATGTACAGAAATCAGTTGCATTCTTATACACTAACAATGAAGCAACAGAAAGACAAAGAAACTGATCCCATTCACAATTGCACCAAGAAGCATAAAATACCTAGGAATAAATCTAACCAAAGATGTAAAGGATCTGTATGCTGAAAACTATAGAAAGCTTATGAAGGTAATTGAAGAAGATTTAAAGAAATGGAAAGACATTCCCTGCTCATGGATTGGAAGAATAAATATTGTCAAAATGTCAATACTACCCAAAGCTATCTACACATTCAATGCAATCCCAATCAAAATTGCACCAGCATTCTTCTCGAAACTAGAACAAGCAATCCTAAAATTCATATGGAACCACAAAAGGCCCCGAATAGCCAAAGGAATTTTGAAGAAGAAGACCAAAGCAGGAGGCATCACAATCCCAGACTTTAGCCTCTACTACAAAGCTGTCATCATCAAGACAGCATGGTATTGGCACAAAAACAGACACATAGACCAATGGAATAGAATAGAAACCCCAGAACTAGACCCACAAATGTATGGCCAACTCATCTTTGACAAAGCAGGAAAGAACATCCAATGGAAAAAAGACAGTCTCTTTAACAAATGGTGCTGGGAGAACTGGACAGCAACATGCAGAAGGTTGAAACTAGACCACTTTCTCACACCATTCACAAAAATAAACTCAAAATGGATCAAGGACCTGAATGTGAGACAGGAAACCATCAAAACCTTAGAGGAGAAAGCAGGAAAAGACCTCTCTGACCTCAGCCGTAGCAATCTCTTACTCGACACATCCCCAAAGGCAAGGGA
>NW_024414851.1:0-2884 GCF_014898765.1 Herpailurus yagouaroundi | reverse complement strand
GTGAACTAGAAGATAAAGTTATGGAAAAAGAGGAAGCTGAGAAAAAGAGAGATAAAAAAATCCAGGAGTATGAGGGGAAAATTAGAGAACTAAGTGATACACTAAAAAGAAATAATATACGCATAATTGGTATCCCAGAGGAGGAAGAGAGAGGGAAAGGTGCTGAAGGGGTACTTGAAGAAATAATAGCTGAGAACTTCCCTGAAGTGGGGAAGGAAAAAGACATTGAAATCCAAGAGGCACAGAGAACTCCCTTCAGACGTCACTTGAATCGATCTTCTGCACGACATATCATAGTGAAACTGGCAAAATACAAGGATAAAGAGAAAATTCTGAAAGCAGCAAGGGGTAAACGTGCCCTCACATATAAAGGGAGACCTATAAGACTCGTGACTGATCTCTCTTTTGAAACTTGGCAGGCCAGAAAGAGTTGGCACGAGATTTTCAGTGTGCTAGACAGAAAAAATATGCAGCCGAGAATCCTTTATCCAGCAAGTCTGTCATTTAGAATAGAAGGAGAGATAAAGGTCTTCCCAAACAAACAAAAACTGAAGGAATTTGTCACCACTAAACCAGCCCTACAAGAAATCCTAAGGGGGACCCTGTGAGACAAAGTACCAGAGACATCACTACAAGCATAAAACATACAGACATCACAATGACTCTAAACCCATATCTTTCTTTAAATTTTTTTTCAACGTTTTTATTTATATTTGGTACAGAGAGAGACAGAGCATGAATGGGTGAGGGGCAGAGAGAGAGGGAGACACAGAATCGGAAACAGGCTCCAGGCTCCGAGCCATCAGCCCAGAGCCTGACGCGGGGCTCGAACTCACGGACCACGAGATCGTGACCTGCCTGAAGTCGGACGCTTAACTGACTGCGCCACCCAGGCGCCCACAAACCCATATCTTTCTATAATAACACTGAATGTAAATGGATTAAATGCGCCAACCAAAAGACATAGGGTATCAGAATGGATAAAAAAACAAGACCCATCTATTTGCTGTCTACAAGAGACTCATTTTAGACCTGAGGACACCTTTAGATTGAGAGTGAGGGGATGGAGAACTATTTATCATGCTACTGGAAGCCAAAAGAAAGCTGGAGTAGCCATACTTCTATCAGACAAACTAGACTTTAAATTAAAGGCTGTAACAAGAGATGAAGAAGGACATTATATAATAGTGACAGGGTCTATCCATCAGGAAGAGCTAACAATTATAAATGTCTATGCGCCGAATACCGGAGCGCCCAAATATATAAAACAATTACTCATAAACATAAGCAACCTTATTGATAAGAATGTGGTAATTGCAGGGGACTTTAACACCCCACTTACAGAAATGGATAGATCATCTAGACACACGGTCAATAAAGAAACAAGGGCCCTGAATGAGACATTGGATCAGATGGACTTGACAGATATATTTAGAACTCTGCATCCCAAAGCAACAGAATAGACTTTCTTCTCGAGTGCACATGGAACATTCTCCAAGATAGATCATATACTGGTTCACAAAACAGCCCTTCATAAGTTTAGAAGAATTGAAATCATACCATGCATACTTTCAGACCACAATGCTATGAAGCTGGAAATCAACCACAGAAAAAAGTCTGGAAAACCTCCAAAAGCATGGAGGTTAAAGAACACCCTACTAACGAATGAGTGGGTCAACCAGGCAATTCGAGAAGAAATTAAAAAATATATGGAAACAAACGAAAATGAAAATACAACAATCCAAACGCTTTGGGACGCAGCGAAGGCAGTCCTGAGAGGAAAATACATTGCAATCCAGGCCTATCTCAAGAAACAAGAAAAATCCCAAATACAAAATCTAACAGCATACCTAAAGGAACTAGAAGCAGAACAGCAAAGGCAGCCTAAACCCAGCAGAAGAAGAGAAATAATAAAGATCAGAGCAGAAATAAACAATATAGAATCTAAAAAAACTGTAGAGCAGATCAACGAAACCAAGAGTTGGTTTTTTGAAAAAATAAACAAAATTGACAAACCTCTAGCCAGGCTTCTCAAAAAGAAAAGGGAGATGACCCAAATAGATAAAATCATGAACGAAAATGGAATGATTACAACCAATCCCTCAGAGATACAAGCAATTATCAGGGAATACTATGAAAAATTATATGCCAACAAATTGGACAACCTGGAAGAAATGGACAAATTCCTGAACACCCACACTCTTCCAAAACGCAATCAGGAGGAAATAGAAAGCTTGAACAGACCCATAACCAGCGAAGATATTGAATTGGTTATCAAAAATCTCCCAACGAATAAGAGTCCAGGACCAGATGGCTTCCCAGGGGAGTTCTACCAGACGTTTAAAGCAGAGATAATACCTATCCTTCTCAAGCTATTCCAAGAAATAGCAAGGGAAGGAAAACTTCCAGACTCATTCTATGAAGCCAGTATTACTTTGATTCCTAAACCAGACAGAGATCCAGCAAAAAAATAGAACTACAGGCCAATATCCCTGATGAATATGGATGCAAAAATTCTCAATAAGATACTAGCAAATTGAATTCAACAGCATATAAAAAGAATTATTCACCATGATCAAGCGGGATTCATTCCTTGGATGCAGGGCTGGTTCAACATTCGCAAATCAATCAACGGGATACATCACATTAACAAAAAAAAAAGAGAAAAACCATATGATCCTGTCAATCGATGCAGAAAAGGCCTTTGACAAAATCCAGCACCCTTTCTTAATAAAAACCCTTGAGAAAGTCAGGATAGAAGGAACATACTTAAAGATCATAAAAGCCATTTATGAAAAGCCCACAGCTAACATCATGCTCAATGGGGAAAAACTGAGAGCTTTTTCCCTGAGATCAGGAACACGCCAGGGATGCCCACTCTCAC
>NW_024414850.1:0-4999 GCF_014898765.1 Herpailurus yagouaroundi | reverse complement strand
TCTGCTGAAGGCCTTGGTATGATCCTAATCAGCTGTGCCTTCTTACAGCATTTACAAACCTGTGCCATAAGGAGTTATTATGAGACATGTAATTAGTTATGACTGGATTAAATCCCCTCCCTCTCTTGTTGTGACTCCTTTATCTCTGGGCAGATAAAATGGAAAGAAACTAGTACAATTTATGCCAACCCTTTTTGTGTGCTTATTCCTACTCCCCAAGAAAAATGCCCCCCAAAATTAATTGAATGCAAAGTGAAGTTGCTCAAATTACTGCTATCTCCAGTCACAAAATCGTTAGCTGGTTAAACACAGTCCTTATTTTTCTTTTAACTCTATATGGAGGTGCTTCTGTCACCTCCATTTGACCCCAGCTGTAATCGAAAAGAATTAGACATTTTGACTCTGGATTTTAGAGCATCTTGGTTTCTATTGCATCCTGATTTAATGGCTTTTACTTCCTAACACAAATGGGGCAGTGATGTGTAATTTAGAGTATTCTAATAAAAACATGGCTTTTCTAAGATGTGTGCTGTTGTCTTGAAAATCAGCCGGTAAAATACACATTGATATTAAATATGAGAATTTTTGGCTCTGATTCCTTAGTATGACAATAGCTCTGTGTATTTTAATGTAGTTTTTTTTTTTAGTTTTTATTTTAGTCAAGATGAGTAATAAGCCAGACTTGTCTGAAGTGGAGAAGTTTGGTCAAAACTGAAGAAAACTAACACTAAAGAAAAAAATACTCTCCCTTCAAAGGAAAGTAAGTCATGGATGGGGCTGGGGGTTTCTAATGGAGAAAAACAATGGTGAACATTGATAGGCTCAGTAAATAAACTCTTCTAGTAAATTTTGCCACTAAGAAATAATTATAGTACCACTGTATTTAATGCAACAGTTAAAAATACCAAATAGTTGTCTTCTTACTTGAATTATACAAATGGTTCTCACATGATAGACCCAAGAAGTAATGGGGGAATAAAAAACTAATTTCTTGTTGAAAATTACTAAAAATATCTTTACAACCAATCTTGGAATGTTAGACTTAGTACTAGAAAAATCTTTGTTTTGTCTACTTAATGGTTATTAGGTATTTTCTGCATCTAGCCATTTTGGCCTGTGATTTCATTCCTAGAAAACCACACAAACTGCAGTGTTGGCTTTCTCTGCCTGATGACAAAATAAGGCAGAGAACAAGTTTAGATCTTGGGTGCACTCAAGGCTCCCAGACTCAAGGGATCAGGTTTGCCCTTGGGAGTTTTAGCCTGATAGAGAAACTCCAAACATATTCACAAAATTGAGGGACATTTTTTGCCATGTCAGTGTTACTTGAGTTTCACAGTTAGTCATAATTGTCTAAAGGGTATAACTTCCTAATTACATAGTGATAGTTAAACCTGAGGAAAATGCTTCACTTCTTCAGTCTCAGAATAATCTATGGAAAAAATGGCAACAGCATAAATCTCCCTCTCAAATGAAAAAAAAAAAAAAACAGTTGATATAAATTCTAATGAATGTTCAGGTGGTTAACATTCATGCATGCACAACACACACACTCACATACACATATACACACACACTTGAATGGGGATTTGTGGTTAGTGCCTTGGCCTTCTAAATTTAAAGCAGATATGGCAGCCTTCAGTAACTTGGCAAAGAACTCTTGGAAGAAAACTGAACTTCTAGAAATATACCTTCTTAATGATTTTTTGTGTTTGTTTTTCCCCTAGCTATCCAACAAGAGAAAGAGTGTGTTCAAACATCATAAAATGTGGATCTCCTCCCAACAGAAAATTTCAACATTGCTTTAGTGTGGGGCTTGTTTTTTGTAAACTTATGTGTTTGTAGCTATTTTAGGCATCTTCTGATGTCTTCCCATCCATATCCCATAGCCAAGAGGTCAGGGGAAGCCAGTGTTCCCTTTTTTTAAACTTTCCATTGGTACATACATTCCAGTTGGCAGATGCTGTTAATAATCTTACCGTTGATGACATTTCTGTGTGTAGTCCTTGCACCCCCAAAGGTTAAACCACTTTTAACTTTCTATAGTGGCTGTATTTGTTGTTCCATAATATTCATGAAGTGGCATACATTTGCACCTTCTCAGTTTATTTTCATTTCTAATGTAGCGATAAAATAATAAATATAATCATTGTGTTGAGACTCCGGTGGTCCATTCTTGGTGGTCTTCTAAGTAATGAAAGTACAACAAAGGTACTCTTTACAGCCAAACAAATAGTTTAAGAAAAGCCACTTTGGGAGATTGGTCAGAGGGATAAGGCTCTCCTTTGTCCGGGTCCAGTGGATTCTGAGTTGGGAATGCTATATGCTTTTCCAAGAGTTAGAATCATGATTCTCCCATGAGAACCTTGGGAGAGGAGGTAATGTGGACTAGCCTTCTTATGTAGGAAGTGAGAAAATGACAACACAGAGTCTGAAGTGAACTTCTAAAGTGAATAGGGCTGAGATGTTTAAACTGGGCTCTCTTGCTTTCTGGAATGTGCTTTCAGCTTGATAGGAGACACTCAAGGCTGGGGTTGGATGGGGGAAAGGGGAAGGAGGCACATTCTAGGACACATTGTTCTAAGCACATCACATCTATTGAACATAAACTCAGATGTCTAATACCTGCTAATGATCTGCAGCACTGAATCTCTGGTTTCATTCTTGTCCAGAACAGAATTCATTGTTTTATGAACCAATTACTTTTGGTGTTCATGGTGAGCACAAGGAATACATATAAATGAGAGTATTCCATTCCCTGCTCTTAAATAATACTTTTATCAACTTTTGATTTGTAAAAATCAATCCTTATCATCCCATCAATTACAATTGTTAGCATTTGGGTGTATAATCATCCAGGCTGTGGTCTACTAATACACATGTCATTTCCTACAAAAAATATTATGCTGTTTATATGTATTTGAAACCTCGTGTTACCACCCCCTTTCTAATGGCTTACATATTTAAATAACCACAGGAAGTGGAAACTGTTTTCTTTGCCAGACCATAAACTTCCATAAGCAAAAGAGTAGGTGGGACAACTCTGATCAGGTGTCAGTGAAGTAATGCAATCACAGTGCTTAGTGTAGCCACAGGATTTGAGACTTGGAAGTAACCATGTTGGTCACCAACACCTTACCTCTTGCCTGAAGCAACCGTCCAACAGAGTTACTCAGCCCCTTGCAGTGACCTGCTGCTTATACTGTGTCCAAATCTGCCTTCCTGTAACTTGTATCCAATAGTCCTAGGACTGCAGACTGGAAACTCACACAGCATAGTTAATCCCTGCTTCAGTATTTGAAGTCCACTGTTATGTGCCTCCTCCCTTACCTCTAAGTGTTTTCTTGATGGCAATTCTCATATCCTTTGGACATAAGTTATATACCAGGAAGCCCATACAGTGGAATTAGTTACATCTGGAACCCAGCCAGTAAGCCCACCCAAATGTGGAGGGCAGCCAATGTCAGCCCCCTGGCCTCAGAGCATGGGACAAGAGACTGTGAGAACAAGGTTCTCTCACCTATGAATGCTGCTGTTTATAACCCTTCCAAGGACCTTCCCTTGTGTAATTTGTAAGCAGCACCCAGACACATAGGATAGAGAGAGACTGAAGAAAAAGGAAGGCCACTCCAGGTTAGTAGGTTAAATTTTAATATGCAAAGGGGGGGCGCCTGGGTGGCGCAGTCGGTTAAGCGTCCGACTTCAGCCAGGTAACGATCTCGCGGTCCGTGAGTTCGAGCCCCGCGTCGGGCTCTGGGCTGATGGCTCGGAGCCTGGAGCCTGTTTCCGATTCTGTGTCTCCCTCTCTCTCTGCCCCTCCCCCGTTCATGCTCTGTCTCTCTCTGTCCCAAAAATAAATAAACGTTGAAAAAAAAATTTAATATGCAAAGGGAACTTACATATGCGGCTTGTTTGGGGTGTCAGTAAGACAAAGAGATCCCTACACTTACCTGCAAAATCTCAAAAGTTTATAAAGAAGCCCTAACTGGGTTCAGTCACATGCATAATGTGGGTGTTCTCAACACCATATCGCTATCTCAAGACTATGTCCATGGAGTAGCCTCTGAGAGAGGGAAAAGCAGCATGAGCCCACATTCTAAGGACAGAAGGAGGTGGGGAGCCTCCAAATGCCTGGATCCAGCTTATGGGTTAATTGGTGGTCACATATTTTTTTTTATGAGATTTCTTTTATTTATTTATTTATTTATTTATTTATTTATTTACTTATTTATATATGAAATTTATTGTCAAATTGGTTTCCATACAACACCCAGTGCTCATCCCAAAAGGTGCCCTCCTCAATACCCATCACCCACCCTCTCCTCCCTCCCACCCCCCATCAACCCTCAGTTTGCTCTCAGTTCTCAACAGTCTCTTATGCTTTGGCTCTCTCCCACTCTAACCTCTTTTTTTTTTTTTTTTCCTTCCCCTCCCCCATGGGTTCCTGTTAAGTTTCTCAGGATCCACATAAGAGTGAAACCATATGGTATCTGTCTTTCTCTGAATGGCTTATTTCACTTAGCATCACACTCTCCAGTTCCATCCACGTTGCTACAAAAGGCCATATTTCATTTTTTCTCATTGCCACGTAGTATTCCATAGTGTATATAAACCACAATTTCTTTATCCATTCATCAGTTGATGGACATTTAGGCTCTTTCCATAATTTGGCTATTGTTGAGAGTGCTGCTATGAACATTGGGGTACAAGTGCCCCTATGCATCAGTACTCCTGTGTCCCTTGGATAAATTCCTAGCAGTGCTATTGCTGGGTCATAGGGTAGGTCTATTTTTAATTTTCTGAGGAACCTCCACACTGCTTTCCAGAGCGGCTGCACCAATTTGCATTCCCACCAACAGTGCAAGAGGGTTCCCGTCTCTCCACATCCTCTCCAGCATCTAGAGTCTCCGGATTTGTTCATTTTGGCCACTCTGACTGGCGTGAGGTGATATCTGAGTGTGGTTTTGATTTGTATTTCCCTGATAAGGAGCGACGCTGA
>NW_024414849.1:0-1398 GCF_014898765.1 Herpailurus yagouaroundi | reverse complement strand
CTGAGTGTGGTTTTGATTTGTATTTCCCTGATAAGGAGCGACGCTGAGCATCTTTTCATGTGCCTGTTGGCCATCCGGATGTCTTCTTTAGAGAAGTGTCTATTCATGTTTTCTGCCCATTTCTCCACTGGGTTATTTGCTTTTCGGGTGTGGAGTTTGGTGAGCTCTTTATAGATTTTGGATACTAGCCCTTTGTCCGATATGTCATTTGCAAATATCTTTTCCCATTCCGTTGGTTGCCTTTTCGTTTTGTTGGTTGTTTCCTTTGCTGTGCAGAAGCTTTTTATCTTCATAAGGTCCCAGTAATTCACTTTTGCTTTTAATTCCCTTGCCTTTGGGGATGTGTCGAGTAAGAGATTGCTACGGCTGAGGTCAGAGAGGTCTTTTCCTGCTTTCTCCTCTAAGGTTTTGATGGTTTCCTGTCTCACATTCAGGTCCTTTATCCATTTTGAGTTTATTTTTGTGAATGGTGTGAGAAAGTGGTCTAGTTTCAACCTTCTGCATGTTGCTGTCCAGTTCTCCCAGCACCATTTGTTAAAGAGACTGTCTTTTCCATTGGATGTTCTTTCCTGCTTTGTCAAAGATTAGTTGGCCATACGTTTGTGGGTCTAGTTCTGGGGTTTCTATTCTATTCCATTGGTCTCTGTGTCTGTTTTTGTGCCAATACCATGCTGTCTTGATGATGACAGCTTTGTAGTAGAGGCTAAAGTCTGGGATTGTGATGTCTCCTGCTTTGGTCTTCTTCTTCAAAATTCCTTTGGCTATTCGGGGCCTTTTGTGGTTCCAAGTGAATTTTAGGATTGCTTCTTCTAGTTTCGAGAAGAATGCTGGTGCAATTTTGATTGGGATTGCATTGAATGTGTAGATAGCTTTGGGTAGTATTGACATTTTGACAATATTTATTCTTCCAATCCATGAGCAGGGAATGTCTTTCCATTTCTTTAAATCTTCTTCAATTACCTTCATAAGCTTTCTATAGTTTTCAGCATACAGATCCTTTACATCTTTGGTTAGATTTATTCCTAGGTATTTTATGCTTCTTGGTGCAATTGTGAACGGGATCAGTTTCCTTATTTGTCTTTCTTTTACTTCATTGTTAGTGTATAAGAATGCAACTGATTTCTGTACATTGATTTTGTATCCTGCCACTTTGCTGAATTCATGTATCAGTTCTAGCAGACTTTTGGTGGACTCTATCGGATTTTCCATGTATAATATCATGTCATCTGCAAAAAGCGAAAGCTTGACTTCATCTTTGCCAATTTTGATGCCTTTGATTTCCTTTTGTTGTCTGATTGCTGATGCTAGAACTTCCAGCACTATGTTAAACAACAGCGGTGAGAGTGGGCATCCCTGTCGTGTTCCTGATCTCAGGGAAAAAGCTCTCAGTTTTTCCCC
>NW_024414848.1:0-4154 GCF_014898765.1 Herpailurus yagouaroundi | reverse complement strand
GGGTGTTGTATGGAAACCAATTTGACAATAAATTTCATATATAAATAAAAAAAATAACCAACATATGGAAGCAACCCAAGTGTCCATCCTTAGATAAATGAATAAAGAAGATGTGGTATATAGATAGAATGGAATACAACTCACCCATAAAAAAGACATCTTGCCATTTGTAATGTGGATGGTCCTAAAAGGTATAATGCCAAGTGAAATAAGTGAAATATTATTTCACTCACATGTGGAATTTAAGTAATAAAACAAATAAAGGAAAAAAGAGACAAAAAAAAAAAAAACCACCAGAATCTTAAATACAGAGAACAAACTGTTAGTTTCCAGAGGAGAGATTGGTGAAGGGGAGGGATGAAATAAAGAAAATCAACAGTACACTTATCACGGGAAGCTGGGAAGATGGCAGAGTTAGGAGGACCCTAAGCTAGTCTTGTCCCACAGATACTAGATAATTCTCACATTAAGCAAGACAGAAAATGACCCAAAGACCAGCAAAACAAACTCCACACCTAAAGGTAGAGAGATCACATTGAAGAGTGTAAGAAGGGAAGACATGGGGATAGCTAAAAGGACTGTTGCTATCCATGGTCAGAGGGAGATGGGAGCACAGAGAAGGGCAAAAGCCAAACTATCATACCAGGAAGACTGCACAGAGAAGACAAATCCTCATAACATTTGTCTTTGAAAGTGAGAACGGCCAAATTTCATGAGTTCTTACAACCAGTGGGAATTAAAGGCTGGATTTTTCAAAATCAGAATTCTAGGCCCTGAAAGAGCCTCAAGGGTGTTAGGAAGCTGAGTCCCCACCCTTAAAGAGAGTGCATACAAACATCCCACAGTGATCCAGTATAGAATCAACAGTTTGAAAAACACCTGGGTCATATGAGAGAGAGTGATTAACTCATGTAGGAGCATGTCTTGGAGAGGTAGAGATTGCAGTGAGACCCTTCCAAGAGCAAAGGAGCTTGTAGGTCACATTTCCCTCCCTAGCTACTCAGCATAAACTCAAGGCCACATGTGGGAACAGGCACAGTGCCAACACTTGCACCGAATTTGCTTACATCAAGACTTGTCCCCCCCCCCAGGCTTTGACGGATCCACCCTTTCCAGTCATATTTGCTTTAGTGCTCATACTGCAGGTTCCCTCCCCCAGAAGACCAGCATAAATATGGCCAACACCACATCTTCTGACCTGTGCTATTTGCAGAAAGGCTTCAGGAAGCCCCAAGTTCTGCAGCCACTGCATGTACCCTGTGGAAAATGATAAACACCAACTTGTTGAAAGTGTGTGCACTACTCACTACATTCAAGAGGAGTTTTAGCTGACTTTCTTAACACACAGAAACATACAGAGAGTTAGGAAAAATTGGAAGGCAGAGAAATATGTCTCAAATGAAAGAACAGGACTGGGGTGCCTGGGTGGCTCAGTTGGTTACGTGTCAACTGCAGTTCAGGTCATGATCTAGTGGTTCGTGGGTTTGAGCCCTGCATCGAGCTCTGTGCTGACATCACAGAGCCTGGAGCCTGATTTGGATTCTGTGCCTCTCTGTCTCTGCCCCTCCCCTGCTTGTGCTTCATCTGTCTTCTGTCTCAAAAATAAATAAACATTAAAAAAGAAAGAAAGAACAGGACAAAACCACAGCAAAAAAAAAAAAAAAAAAAGAGAGAAATGGATGTAAGTAATATGTCTGATAGAGAATTTAAAAGAATGATCATAAAAGTACTCAATCGACTTGACAGAAGAGTGGAGGACATCAATGAGATCCTTAACAAAGATATATATATATATATATATATATATATATATATATATATATCCTTATAAGACATATATATATATACCTTTTTATATATCTATATAAGATATATAATCAGAGATGAAGAACACAATAAATAAAATTAAAAATACACTAGTGGAATAAATAGCAGGCTAGAGGAAGCAGAAGAATGAATAAATAACCTGGAAGATGGAATAATGGAAAATAAACAAACTGACCAAATGAAAGAAAAAATAATTAGGCAAAATGAGAATAGACTTAGGGAATGCAGTGACTCCATCAAACATAATAACATTTGCATTATACAGACCCCATAAGAAGAAGAGAAAAAAGGAGGCAGAAAAATTATTTGAAGAAGTAATGGATGAAAACTTCCCTAATCTGAGGAAGGAAATATCTAGATCCAGGAGATGGAAGTCCCCCAAACAAAATCAACCTGAGGAAGTCCGGACTAAGATATATAGTGATTAAAATGGAAAAAAGTAGTAATGAAAAAAAAAACAGCAAAAGGAAAGAAAATAGTTACAGAAAAGGGAGATCTCTTAATATTATCTATCTGCAGAATTTTCAGCAGAAATATTGCAGGCCAGAGGGGAGTGGCATGATATTTTCAAAGTGCCGAAAAGATAAACTCTATAGCCAAGAATAAACTATCCAGCAAGGCTATCATTCAGAATACAAGAAAAAAAAAATTTATTCAGGCAAAAAGGAGTGACCACTAAACCAGTACTGTAAGAAATGTTAAAAGGGACTCTGAGTGGAAAGGAGCAATTAAGTAATTAAGAGTAAGAAAAACAAGAAACACAAAAGTAGTGAAAATAAGTATATCTGTAAAAATAGGTCAAGGGACTCACAAAATAAAGAAATGTAGAATATGACATCAGATACCTAAAATATGGGTAGGGTAGAAGAGGACTAAATAATGAGATCAAACTTAAGCCACCATCAACTTAATATACACTGCTATAGACAGATGATGTTATTTAAAAACTGAATGATAACCACAGATCAAAATCCAGTAATAGATATGCAAAGATTAAAGAGAAAGAAATCCACGCATATCACTAAAGAAAACCAGCAAACCATAAAAGAAATCCAGAGAAGAAAGGATCAGAAAAAAACTACAAAAAAGCCCCACAAAACTAGTAATGAAATGGCAATAAATATATATCTATAAATAATTACCCTGAATGAAAATGGACTAAATAATCGATTCAAGACATAGGATGACAGAGTGGGAAAAAATATATGCTAAGCTATAAGATAATCATCTCAGAACTACATTTCAGACCTAAAGTCACCTGCAGATTGAAAGTGGGGGGATGGAGAAACATTTATCATGCAAATGTCAAAAGAATACCTGGGTAGCAATCCTTATATCAGACAAAATAGACTTTAAAAGAAAAACTGACACAAGAGATAAAGAAGGATACCATATAATAATAAAGGGAACAATTCAATTAGAGTATATAACAATTGTAAATATTTATACACCCAACATGAGGTATCCAAAATTCATAAAACAGTTAATAACAAACATGAAGTAACTAATTTATAGTAATAAAATAATGGTAGAGGACATTAACACCCGCTTACATGAATGGGTAGATCATCTAAACAAAATCAACAAGGCAACAGTGGCTTTGAATGACACACTGGACCAGAGGGTCTTTACAAATCCATTCAGAAAATTCCATTCTAATGTAGCAGAATACTCATTCTTTTCAAATGCACATGGCACATTCTCCAGAATAGATCACAATATAAGGCCACAATGCAAACTGTAAGAAATTCAAAATGGATGGAATTATATGATGCTTCTTCTCTGACTACAATGTTACAAAACTAGAAATCAACCACGAGAAAAAAAATCTGAAAAGACCACAAATACAAGAGGTTAAAGAAGATGCTACTAAACAATGAATAGGTCAACCACGAAATCAAAGAAGAAATAAAAAATTGCATGGAGACAAATGAAAATGAAAAACAGTGTCCAAAAACTTTGGGATTCAGCAAAAGTGATTCTAACAGAGAAATTTATAGCAATACAGGCTTACTTCAAGAAACAAAAAAGAATATCTCAAATAAACAATCTAACTTTACATCAAAGGAGTTAAAAAAGATCAAACAAAACCCAAAACCTGCAGAAGAAAGGAAGTAACAAAAAATAGAAAAGAAATAAATAATATAGATTTTTTTTTAAAAAGCAATAGAACAGATCAATGAAACCAAGAGCTGGTAATTGATAAGATCCACAAAATTGATAAAACTCTAATTGGATTCAACAGAGAGAGAAGAAGGAGAAGAAGAAGGAGGGGAAGAAGAGAAGAAGAAGAAGAAGAAGAAGAAGAAGAAGAAGAAGAAGAAGAA
>NW_024414847.1:0-6458 GCF_014898765.1 Herpailurus yagouaroundi | reverse complement strand
TGGATGGAGCTACAGAGTATTATGCTAAGCAAAATGTCAGAGAAAGACAAATATCATATAATTTAACTCATATGTGGAGTTTAAGAAACAAAACAAACAAGGAAAGGGGGGAAGAAAAAGAGAGAGAGAGAAAGGCAAACCAAGAAACAGACTCTTAACTATAGAGAACAACCTGATGGTTACTGGGGGGGAGGTGGAGGGGGGGGTGGGTCGGGAAACACGTGATGGGGATTAAGGAGTGCCCCTGTCGTGACGAGAACCAAGTGACGTACGGATATTACACGATATTTTAACTGACGGGAATTTAAATTAAACTTTGAAAATATATAATAATCAAAATAAAATTATTCCCCAAAAAAGATTTTTTTTTTCAAAAAGCAATGATGAGGGGCGCCTGGGTGGCTCAGTGGGCTAAGCGTCTGACCTCAGCTCAGGTCATGAGCTCAAGGTTCATGGGTTCGAGCCCTGCATCGGGCTCTCTACTGTCAGCACAATATCTTTTCCTCTCTCTGCCCCTCCCCCACTGGCGCGCGCGCGCGCGCGCGCGCGCGCTCTCTCTCTCTCTCTCTCTCAAAAATAAATAAACATTTAGATAAAAAAGCAATGATGATTAATGTAACATTAGGCATAACAGTTACCTCCTGGAGGAACTGACTCAAGAGAAGAACACGGGGGTGTTAGCAAGGCTTGATTTCTTAATTCTGGGTGTTGGGTCCCAGGCTGTTTGCTTTAAGCTGGACATTTACACTTTATGCACTTTTCTGTATATTAGCTATTTCTCGCAAGTTGTTAAATGTTAAAAAAAAAAAAAAAGACAAGAGATGACCATGCACAGCAGAGATGGAGAATAGAAGCCTCCCAGCTTAGTGAAAGAGGAAAACGCCTCTTTATTGCAGGCAAAACAAAACATTTATCTGGTAAAGAGAGAGGAAAGAGAGAGCGGCGGGGAGATAACACCCCTTTACCTCAAACATCCAGCAAGTTCATCCCGTCCCATACATAGAGGTGTTTCTGCACGAGCCCGACTCTTCTGTTCCCAAGACACTATGCCGTGGACATCTTCCACTCGGACACCTGCTCAGAGCCGGGCTCGTTCCTTTCTGAGTGTGGCTCCACCATGATTCAGTCCCCACACCACCCCCGCTGGATACGCAAGCTGTCCCCCAGGGTCCCACTGTCACAGACCAGGCTGCAACCGCCTCCTCGCCCACAACCCTGTACACCTCAGCAAGGGGTTTCCGTAGCCTCCGTTTCCCCAAGTGGAGCATCTCTCTGGGCAATGTCAGAAAGCTGTTGTCCAGCATTCATCAAGATGGGATTTTCCTGCCCTGTTTCTTTGTTTCTTTGTTTGTTTGTTTGTTTTACTTATTTTTATTGTGAAATATGTATCAGGTCACAGGAATCTACCCCCGAAACCAAGAGCACACTGTGTATACACCGTATGTTAGCTGATTTGACAATAAATTATATTTTAAAAAAGGAAAGAAATATGTATCAGGTAACATGTACCATGTGGACCGCTTCTAAGTTACAGGTCAGTCGTGTTAAGTACATTGGCATCGCCGTGTCACTATCACCAATATCCATCCCCCAAAGTGTTTTTTGCCCCCCAAACAGCCTTCTGTACTGTTGCTTTTTGCCCCCGGAGGCTCTCCCCATTCAGGCACCACCAGCCTGCCATCAGGGGCGAGTGGAGCAGAAGAGAACAGAGCAGGAAATTCTGGCTTTGG
Source organism: Herpailurus yagouaroundi (assembly GCF_014898765.1). Classification (NCBI taxonomy): domain Eukaryota; kingdom Metazoa; phylum Chordata; class Mammalia; order Carnivora; family Felidae; genus Herpailurus; species Herpailurus yagouaroundi. The sequence continues at coordinate 4,728 of NW_024414847.1, read as the reverse complement.
GGTTCAGGATGTAATATTTGGAAGCATCCTGAAGGAGCTTTGCTTCTTGCAAAGAAAGAATTGAAACCAAGAAAACTTAGAGGGGTAGGGAAGGTGGGGAGTAAGAAGCTGATCCTGACGGCCTCCAGGGAAAGGTCTCACGGGGCACCTGCTCAGGGTTGGTGCTAAGTACAGGACGGGGAAGGAGCAGTAGTGCCTTGGATGAGACTGGCATCTGAAGGTGGCAGTGACCTGGACCCACTTCCTGTCTATAGTCTTCGTCATGTCAGCCGCGGTGGCCGAGGGGGATACACAGCCTCAGACTGCAACATTTCACTGTCTCTGTGCTTCTGAGAACGTCAGAGAAGTGAACTGAGACCCTACAGGGAGTCTCAGCGTCCTGTGGCAATGAGCAAATGTCACCAACCAATCCAGGGCTGGTCTGCAGACATCCCCATGGATGCCATCTTGGGGGTGAGGGCTCACCACCCAGCGAGGACCTACTACATAAGCACCCACCACCCCCAAAGACAGTGAGCCCTCAGGAAGAAGGGGGTAAGAGAAACCCCATAAGCAATGAGTTTATCTCGAATTAACTAGATTTCATTATCTGCCAGATGGTGAAAGGGTACGTGCATTCGGAAGGGAGGGGACGGTACTGAGACAGAAACCAAATTCAACCACGAAATAATCTAAACACTTGCTTTTCTTGCCCAGCTGAGTTTTGAAGGCTGAGAACCCCAAACCACCGCTCACAGTTTGTATCTCAATGGCATTTTCAAACCATTCTCCGTAAGAGCTGGGCCGAACACATAAAAGTGTACTGTTTCCCTTCACCCATGCCAACATCCACTGCCAATCCAAAAGGTACACTTAAAAACAAAATTAAGTTCACTCCTTTCTGACGGAACAATCAGTCATTAATATGCACCGGTCCGTGATGTTACCAAATCTGTCCACACCAGCTCCTGGCACACAATGGGAAGAGAATACCAAACCAGTGTTAATGAACTTGGAAACGAGTTCTTGGCTGGGAAAATACTGGGGCTTGTTGAGAGATGTTGTTCCTCGAGGGCTTGTGAACATCGCGTCCAAGGCAGCATCCACATGGAGACAAGCTTATCAGAAGATAGCCGGGAGGGAGCACTGTGGGATGGTCTACGAGGCTCACCGAGGACAGAGCCCTGCAGACGCTCCAGAGCCCGGCAGATGCCCCTGCCCGCCCAGCAGCCAAGCTCGGCATTTTCCCCTGCCACAGACCCATTTCTCTCCCAGCCACCGTCACCATCTCCCAGGCCTCTGGGCACCAACCTGGGCATCCAGTCTCAGTCCTCTGTCATCCATCAGACTTTTACCTCTTTCTTTGCACTAGTGCATAGGTTCTTAAGGCTGGGGGAGGCCTCAAAGTTGTCAAGTTCAACTACATAACAGATGCCTTAACTCTCCCATGGCCCCATCAGTGATGGAGAGCTCCTTCCTTCCCAACAGCATCCATTCCATCCTGAATACCCTGCCTGCAGAAAGTCCTCGCCATTGGGAGCTGGGTACCTGTGATTTCCACTCCTGCAGAGTGAACGCAACCCCCTTTCACACGCCAAGGCTCATCTTCTCCAGAAGGGCATCTTACCAGCCCCCCCTCCCACCCCGCTATGTCAGTTTCCTAGTGCTGGCATAACAAATTCCCCAAAACGCGATGGCTTAAAACTACAGAAAAGCATTCTCTCTCAGCTCTGGAGGCCAGTCCAAAATCAAGATGTCAGCAGGACTGGTTCCTTCTGGAGGGTCTGAGGGAGAATTTGTTCCATACCTCTGTCCAAGCTTCTAGCAGCTGCCGGGAATCTTCAGCATTCGTTGGCTTCTGGAGGCAGCACTACAATCTGCGGCACTGTTTTCATGTCCCCTTCTTCTCTGTGTTTCTTCTCCTCTGTTTCCCCCTTCTTCTAAAGACACTGGTCATGGGATTTCGGGCACATGCAGATAATCCAGAATGATCTTACTTTAAGATCCTACATCTCCAAAGACCCTTCTTCCGTTCAGGCTGCCATTAACACAATACTACAGACCGAGTAGCTTATACACAACAGAAATTTGTTTGCCACAGTTTGGGAGACTGAAAGTCCGAGATCAGGGTGCTAAGCAAAGCCGTGTGAGGGCCCTCTCCCCGAGTTCATAGCCAGCATCTTTTTGCTGGGTCCTCACGCGGTAGGAGGGGCTGGGGAGCTCTGTGCAGGCTCTTTTATAAGGGCACTGACCTTGTTCTAGAGGGCTACACCTGAATCACCTCCCAAGGGCCCCACCTCCTCATGCGATCACCTTTGGGGGTTAGGACTTCAACATGAATAGGGGGGCAGATATAAACATTTAGACCAGAGCAGATCACATTCCCAGGTTCCAGGCACACATATCTTTGGGGGCTCCATTACTCAAGCCAATACAACCTCTCAGCTCTTCATTCTGCAGACAAAACAGCCTGTCTCCCTGACATACTTCAGACGGCAGAAGGTCAAGCCTGTTCTATTCCCTTTGGAATAAGATGAGGTGAAACCTGTACGTACATATGTGTATATGCATACATGTTTTTCACAAAATTGTCACTATAGTTTTCTCTCTGAGTTCATAATCTGTATCTATAGTTATATTTGGAAATCATGATCCAGTCAAAACCTACAAAAACCAAACCAAACAAACAAACACAGACAAATGTCAGAAAACCAGACAAACAGGCAGAACACGGTTATCTTTCTTTACCTCTCCATTTCTGTATACCCTGGCCTTAAGGAAGCCAAAACCTGAGACTCTGAACTAAGTCTGTTTTACCATTTTAGAATTCCGTGAGATTTGCCTTTGGAAAATGTGGTCACACGTAGTTCATTTGTAGCCCTTCCCATTCCCCAAACCTTGACAAGTGAGGACGGATGAAAAGATCATATATGTGATATATAGCACACGATATATAGAACATAATGCATGACACATACTGCTGTGTGTAATTCATATTATATATATATATACATTTTAGCTAATATATATAGCTATATATATAAATATGTATTTTTAGCTAATAAAATATATTTATATTTTTATATATTTTTTATTTTTTATATTATATTTTTATATATTTATATTATATATAATATATATTTTTATTTATATTTTATATATATTTTTAGCTAATATATATATATATATATTTAGCTAGTGATCCATGCAGTGAAAATAAATAAGAAATCATAAAGCAGGGGAAGGGGGTTGAGAATGAACGGTGTTATTTTAGGTAAGGCGGGCAGGGGAGACGTCTCTGAGAAGATCACATCACACAGAGATCTGAAGAAGTCCGTGACCACGGGGGACCCGGGGCAGGGCATGCCACACTGAGGGAACAGCAACCAAAAAGGGCCAAATGAGCATGTGCAGAGCAATTACTCAAGACGGTCTTTTAAATGCAGATCCCTGGTCCCCTCCACAGAAATTCCGGCTTAGTAAGTCTGGGAGGGACCCAGTTACCCCCATTTTCATCAATACGGGTGGTCCAAGGACCATATTTTGAGAAAACATGGTTTTACATTTCTCCCCTGGTTGAGATCCTCAATCATTCTCAGTGAATCTGTCCTATGCTTTTAAATTTTTTTTTTCAACGTTTTTTATTTATTTTTGGGACAGAGAGAGGTAGAGCATGAACAGGGGAGGGGCAGAGAGAGAGGGAGACACAGAATCGGAAACAGGCTCCAGGCTCCGAGCCATCAGCCCAGAGCCTGACACAGGGCTCGAACTCACGGACCGCGAGATCGTGACCTGGCTGAAGTCGGACGCTTAACCGACTGTGCCACCCAGGCGCCCCAGTCCTATGCTTTTATAAAACCCCAATAGCTTCAGCGTTTCAGACCTACACACTCTAGTTAAAGTCAGCGACCAGAGCACAGAGGATCCGCCCAACACCTTGCTACGCACCCACGTGGCCTTCGTCAATACCGACAGAACATGGGGCCCATCAGGGGCTCTTGGGTGAGGGGGCAGAGGATGGGAGAGGCTGTAATTGCTGGTGGGGGGAAGGATCTGAAAGGTGTGCAGGTCAGATGCTCAGCCCCTCACACCAGGGCACTGCTCCCCAAATTCAGGGCAAGGTACAATGATGATGGGAAGTGTCCCCTCCTCCATCCAGATGTAGGCTCGGTCTACCTACCAGGTCCCCCAGCACCCACACTGCACCCCTCAAGGACTCTGAAATAATGACCAGGGCTGCAGGTCCCTTATTGGCCACATGACTTAAGCAAGCGATTACTCCCCTGAGCTCCAAAGAACCCATCCAAAATGGAAATAAAAGTAATACCCGCCCCCGAGGGCTAGTAGGAGATGAGACACGGAAAGCTCTTGGCACAGTCTCTGGTCCACAAGAGCATTCCGTAAAACGTAACCCATAATGTGAATAACTCCATTATTTAACCCAAATAAATTCGGTGTGCCCATAAGCCCAGGCTCTGTATGGCGGCACATTTAACAAGTCACACAGTCGAACGCTCAGAAAGTTACTAGGGGTCCGTCTACTCTTTCTCTGCCCGGATCCCTCAGAGGGAGACGAGGATGCCAAAGTCATCACCCATCACACCACTTCTTTTTTTTTTTTTTTTTTTTTTTCAATTTTTTTTTCAACGTTTTTTATTTATTTTTGGGACAGAGAGAGACAGAGCATGAACGGGGGAGGGGCAGAGAGAGAGGGAGACACAGAATCGGAAACAGGCTCCAGGCTCCGCT
>NW_024414846.1:0-1245 GCF_014898765.1 Herpailurus yagouaroundi | reverse complement strand
GTCACCACTAAACCAGCCCTACAAGAGATCCTAAGGGGGACCCTGTGAGACAAAGTACCAGAGACATCACTACAAGCATAAAACATACAGACATCACGATGAGTCTAAACCCATATCTTTCTGTAATAACACTGAATGTAAATGGATTAAATACGCCAACCAAAAGACATAGGGTATCAGAATGGATAAAAAAACAAGACCCATCTATTTGCCGTCTACAAGAGACTCATTTTAGACCTGAGGACACCTTTCGATTGAGAGTGAGGGGATGGAGAACTATTTATCATGCCACTGGAAGCCAAAAGAAAGCTGGAGTAGCCATACTTATATCAGACAAACTAGACTTTAAATTAATGGCTGTAACAGATGAAGAAGGACATTATATAATAGTGACAGGGTCTATCCCTCAGGAAGAGCTAACAATTATAAATGCCTATGCGCCGAATACAGGAGCGCCCAAATATATAAAACAATTACTCAAAAACATAAGCAACCTTATTGAGAAGAATGTGGTAATTGCAGTGGACTTTAACATCCCACTTACAGAAATGGATAGATCATTTAGACACACGGTCAATAAAGAAACAAGGGCCCTGAATGAGACATTGGATCAGATGGACTTGACAGATATATTTAGAACTCTGCATCCCAAAGCAACAGAATATACTTTCTTCTCGAGTGCACATGGAACATTCTCCAAGATAGATCATATACTGGGTCACAAAACAGCCCTTCATAAGTTTACAAGAATTGAAGTCATACCATGCATACTTTCAGACCACAATGCTATGAAGCTTGAAATCAACCACAGAAAAAAGTCTGGAAAACCTCCCAAAGCATGGAGGTTAAAGAACACCCTACTAACGAATGAGTGGGTCAACCAGGCAATTCGAGAAGAAATTAAAAAATATATGGAAACAAACGAAAATGAAAATACAACAATCCAAACGCTTTGGGACGCAGCAAAGGCAGTCCTGAGAGGAAAATACATTGCAATCCAGGCCTATCTCAAGAAACAAGAAAAATCCCAAATACAAAATCTAACAGCACACCTAAAGGAAATAGAAGCAGAACAGCAAAGGCAGCCTAAACCCAGCCGAAGAAGAGAAATAATAAAGATCAGAGCAGAAACAAACAATATAGAATCTAAAAAAAACTGTAGAGCAGATCAACGAAACCAAGAGTTGGTTTTTTGAAAAAATAAACAAAATTGACAAACCTCTAGCCAGGCTTCTCAAAAAGAAA
>NW_024414845.1:0-13155 GCF_014898765.1 Herpailurus yagouaroundi | reverse complement strand
TTTACATCTTCTGTTCATGAACGAAATTGACTTGATGCTTCTCTTTCCCATAGTATCTTTGCTGGTTCCAGCGTCAAGGTTCTCTGTTTTTCTTTTTCTTTTTAAATTTTACTTATTTATTTATTGAGAGAGAGAATGTGTGTATGTGTGTATGTGTGAGTGGGGGAGCGACAGAGAGAGAAAGAGAGATAGAGAATCCCCAATAGTCTCTGCAGTAATAGTGAGGAGCCCAACGCAATGCTAGAACTCAGGAACCTGTGAGATCATAACCTGAGGTGAAATTAATAGTCCGACGCTCAACCAACCGAGCCACCCAGGTGCCCCATCAGGGTCAGGGTTTTCTAGTCTCATAGACTGAGTTGGGGAATAGTTTCTTTTTTCTTTTTTTTTTTTCAACGTTTATTTATTTTTGGGACAGAGAGAGACAGAGCATGAACGGGGGAGGGGCAGAGAGAGAGGGAGACACAGAATCGGAAACAGGCTCCAGGCTCTGAGCCATCAGCCCAGAGCCTGACGCGGGGCTCGAACTCAGGGACCGCGAGATCGTGACCTGGCTGAAGTCGGACGCTTTAACCGACTGCGCCACCCAGGCGCCCCATAGTTTCTCTTTTCTACCCTCTGGGAGTTTTTGTATAACATTGGGATTATCTGTCTTGATTCTTTTTAAAACTTGACCACTAAACAGCTGTGATGCCTGTTTTCTTTACTTTTTGTTTTCTATTGTACCTTGGAGAATTTCAAACATACACAAATCGGGTTTGTATACAAACTTACAATCTCCATGTTCATTACAGCAGAACTCTGTTCCTGGAACTCTACCTTGCATCCATCAGCTTCCAAATAAGCTCGACGCGGGGCTCGAACTCACGGACCACGAGATCGTGACCTGGCTGAAGTCGGACGCTTAACCGACTGCGCCACCCAGGCGCCCCGAGCCAAGGCCATTTGGAAAAGAACAGAGATGGAGGTCTTACACTACCAAATTCCCTGACTTAATATAAAGGCATGGTAACCATGACAGTGGTATCATCATAAAAATAGACATATGGATGAAGGGATAAAATAGAAAGCCCAGAAATAGACAACTATATATGGTAAGTTGATGTGTGACAAAGGTTCTAGGATGATTAAATTATCAAATAATTAAGTAATGCTGCTGGGAAAAGTGTATCTCCATATGGAAAAAGAAAGCACAAGCAAACTTCAGTACCTCATGCTATATGCAGAAATTAACTAAAAATAAATCATAGATCTAAGTGCAAATTGTAAAATTGAAAATCTGCAAGACAACATGAGAGAAAATTTTGTGTGTTGTGAAGTTAGGCAAAGGTATCTTAGGTAGAACATTCATTCAAAAAGTATGAATCACAAAGGAAAACTAATCAATGGGTTGTCAAATCTAAATACACACACACACACACACACACACCTTTTGCTTCTGAAACACCAGGGTTCAGTACCTCTGTGTGGCACCATTTTATACTCCTCATGACTGACCTTGACTTCTACTTAATCCCCAGAACAGGGTCTACTGATTTTTCAGTTACAAAAACTCACTTTATTGCCCTGGGATCCTTCTTGTGAAGCACTCCTCTTTCTCTATTTCCTGGTCAACTTTTTCCCTCACTCATTTTAGGCATGCCTCCTCTGGGAAATCTCCAAGACTCTATTCTAATTCCCAAGGCTGGATGGCTGTCACTTCTTGTTCCTCCCATAGCCATGTAAAGTTATTTCCATTGTTCTCTACTGTAATCATCCTTTTCTTGGCTTCTCTCCCACAGAGTGGCTTGAAGTAGCAACCCAGCTTCATTCATTTCTATGACCCCAGGCCATGGCCCATTGATAGGCTCCCAGAGAAGATTAGCCCTGTATCCTCAGAGCTATGTAAGAGATGCTTTCCTAAACAACGCTATTTCTCAAAAACCAAATAAAAGATTCCGAGCCCACCTCCTTCCTCTTTCCCCTCCAGGTACTGTTTGCAAGGGAGTTCCCCTGTAGTCAGTGGCACAGACTCTCATAGTTCTTAGTGGTAAAAAGGGGGCATAACTACACAGCTTCACTTGTAACCCAAGTGTCAAAGATGAAATTTCATATGGCAGAGGTAGGCAACGATGAGCTCTTACCTTAATTATTCTGCTTTCAACTTGGGCCAGCACAGCAGCCCCTCCACCCTCGTCCCCCACATTTTCCAAGCTCTCTAGGCCTCAAACCACCTGTCCATTACCCACCAGATGCTGACTCACAGACATGGCATCTCACATAACCCTCTGAGAGGAAAAGCTCTGCTGTTGATTGGACTATGGATGCCATCACCTAGCTCACCCTCCTTGCTTTGATAACTCGTTTGGACCCATATACCTCCCCAGAGCTTTGATGTATGTAATCTTATGAATCTCTCCCATGTAGGGAAGGCCCAAATGAACACTCCTGTCTATGGCATCCCCACCAAATGACAACTCACCATCTGCCTGAACACCTCTGCTTTTTCGGTCAGCAAGTAGAAACCTGGCTTGAGCCTGCTGGGAAGTTCAGAGAAAATAAGAAAAAGAAAAAGACTCAGGAGGGGTGGGAGTAAAGACTCAGGAACAGAGGGGACGTCACATGCCAGAAATGTATCCACTGCTTGAGCACAGTGCACTCAGCTGTGGGAGGGAGGAAGGACAGGACAGGGCCAGAGGGGCTAGAGGGGCGTGGAGGGGCCAGGCCCTTAGCCTGTTTGCATGAAGCAGAGTGAGGAGTTCAGCTGGTCTCTTCAAGGAAGTCCTGTCCATCACTTCTGGCACATCACACTCTCCTGGAAGTATGATCTTCACTCCCTTCCTTCCACCTCCTGACCTGGTGAGTCTGCTTTCCCTCTTACCATAGGATGTCAGCCCCAGGGGGCTGGAGTGTGGGCTACAGCAGTCCCAGCTGTATCCCTAACGCCTGGAATAGGGCCAAGGATGCACACAATACTTACTAAATGAGTTAATGAATGTCAGGGAACATGGGGACCACTAGGATGAGGCTATTTACTCTTGCTCTGTTTGTTTTTCAGAATGTGAAAGACACCAAGGAATTTGTTTTTTTGTTTGACACTGCAGAGAACCCACCCAATGGCACAAGCTCACCCAGAGAGCCTGCTGGTCCCCAAGGATCTTGGAGGAGCTGGTTCCAGAGAGCCCTGGCACATTTCACCAGGTCCTTCAGGTGAGAGCTCAGAGCCAGCCTCTGCCTCTCACTGCTCACAGCCAAGCCAGCACACCTCCCCTTCTACTTGACCCAGAGAGCCCCCAGGCCAGGCCTCACTTCCCCAGAGTTACCAAGGGTCCAGTTGCCATTCTGCTTTGCCTTTGTAGGGGAGGATACCAGACACTTGGAAACTGAGTTCACGGGGGCCACAGGCAGACCCATGAATGGTGATGGAGCCCCCTCAGCTGCCACATGCCCTTGCTTTCCCCAGTTTTTCGGTCACTGGCCCTGAAATAAATGCTGGAACACTTGACTGTTTCTGCTTCAACTTTTCAACAATGTAACTTGCAATGCTGATGCCAGCCTCAGGTGAACTAGGGGTTATTAGTTGTGGTGGGAGGGTGGTAGAGGGAGGGAGCTAGCATCTTTCTTGGCTCTATAGGCTATACACCCTCCTTCTTGGGGCAGTGCTGCTGGTTTTTCAGTCACCATTGCAACAGAGTTCAGCCAATAAAGAGTGAACTTTTCACAGTGGAAAGCAGTGACCCTGATGAGGGAAATGACTGCAAGGATGACCCAACACCACACACACTCTTCATATCTGAGAATAACCGAGCAGTGCTGATATAGAGGAGAGGGGGAGGGACACATGCAAAAAGAATCTTTGTATCCTAAGAAAAACTCTTAGACCCGTATACATATGGTCAACTCCCAAGACCCCTGACTCAGGCACAAGACTGAGTCTCTTCAACAAGCAACCTCTTCCCTAACTACGGATTGTTCATGTTCATGATGAGGGTTTTTTTCCCCTTCCCATGGTGGCCTTGTTATGTACTGCAACATAATGTCAGAAGAGGAAGTCTGTCAGAGTGATTGGAGCATATTTGTCCCTCTAACCCAACAACATGTAGAAGCCCTGTTAGATATTGCAACACCTAGAATCACAAGTCCAACAGACAAAGATATAGGATGTGCTTTTTAATATCAAAAAACCTAACTAGCACACAGGAACACCAAAATATTCTTTTCCCCTGACTCACATAGTCATCTGTACAAATCCAGGAGAGAAAAAAGTACTTGTACAGGGTGTGCTGTGTGAACTAATTATCCTTTAGTTGATCAGAGGTCCAATGTCTTTAAACATTAATGAAGCTCAGGTGGGGTAGGGTTCAGGTACAAAACAACATTTGGGAGTCCCACAGCCTTTTCATAGCCCTTTTCCTACATCCCTGATGGGTAGCCAAGGTGGGACCCATAGGTACAGAACAGAGGAAGATGTTGACTTAGTGTGACAGGTTTGCTTTAGGTCTATTGTCTCAGCAGCCATTCCTGATTGCCTAGGAACCACCCATCTTCCTACAGTGCCTCTGTTCTCCTAACCTGACCCCTAATTCAGTGCGGATGCTCAGCTCCATATCACTGCTTCTCCACATCCTGGATCTGTCCTTTCCAAAAAAGGGGAGGAACTCCAACTCTTAAGGGCTGGAGAAACTGTTGGGCATTCATTCCTTCATAGCTGCTGTCACATCAGTCACCGGACATGACGGGGATTGTCAGGGAGAGTCTATGCATGCACGTGCACAGTGCACCTCTGCATGTGCATGTGCGTGTGTTTGCGCATGCGTGTGCGTGTGTGTTTAGGATATGAATATTTGTGGAAACAAGAAATATTACTATAAAATCTGGTGGATAAACATAGGGCACAACTCAGCAGCCACTCGAAGCCCAAGCAGCAGAGATAGCATTTAACAAAGCAGGACCTGTCAACAAGGAGCCCTCACTTCTGTTCCTCATCCTCAGCACAAGCCCACCTTGTCTACGGATTCCCAAATCTGAGAATTTTATTTTTCAAGGCCCCACCCCAGGCCCAGAGCCACCTACCCACTACCCACCAGATGCTGACTGACCATCACCCAGACACATCATCTCTTGAAAGAAGTACTTTTGCTGTTGATATAACCTCGGTTACCATCACCCATCTCAGCATCTCTTAGTTTTGATGAGCCACGTGGCCTTCCTTGTCTCCTACTTTGTACAGGCTTTTGGGTTCCACAGCCTCACAGCAAAAGATACTTTCCTCTGCCATCCCCAGACTCACAAGATATTCTCCTTATGCCTCCCCATGAACATCCTTATTCTTCCTGCTTGGGGGACCATGATCTCTCTGGCTGACCTTGAGCAGGTCCTTCCTCCTCTGTGGGCTCGGCATTTATAGAAGTGATTACCTGGGTTTTCAGCAAGTCATGTTCTCCTAGCTGTGCACATCCTTAAGCCTTCTGATTCTGCTCGGGCTGTGGAGGGCTCAGAATCAGCTGCAAAACCTCAAATATGCCTCCTGTCTGCTATGACTAGGAACGAGTCAACTTGTAAATTTTAAGAGGGGCCCCATTACCCCTTGAATATTCAGATGAAGAGTCAGAGCACACAAAGGCAATTACATGTGGAAAGAGACAGAGTTCGGCAGTAAAGAAAGGTGTGGGTCATCAGTTTTCCATCTTTGCTTCTAAAATATGACTGAACCCAATTTCTGAGCTCTCCTTCTTTGCGTACTCCTGCCTTACCCCCGCCCCTAACTATACCATGTCACAATTCCTGAACCCAAGCGGATGGCTCAGGTAGGGGAGGAAAGTGGACAGTTCCTCAGGAGAGGGGATGGGATCATCAGGATCTCCCGGCTCTTATGGTGAACAGATGGCCATTGTAGTGTGCAAGTGAGCAAGAGATTAAGCCTGTTTTTTTGCCTCATCTACCCTCATTCTCTCTAGTGCTTTATCCCAGTGAAATCTGAGCAGCCTTAGGAAGGTGGCAACGTTTGTCCTCAGCTCTGCCAAACATTACACACCTTGCTGTGTTACAGGGGCTTTACACGTTATTCGTTTTATTCTCCAATCATCCCAAATAAGGGGAGTGGTGTGAGCTGCATTCTGAGGTCACATCACCAGCAAGGGATCCAATGCCAAGATCCAATCCCTGGTCAATGCAAGTCAAGAGCCCTTCCACTACAGCAGTGCAGCCCAAGCACTGTCCCAAGCTAGGAGCCATGGGATCCTGACCTACTGTGTGTCAGCTCATCCCCTTAAGGATTGGGATTCTGTACTTGAAGTCCCATACCCAGAAGAGCTAAAATATTAAGGGGGTCAATGTTCTTGGGTGACACGGTTGCCTAGAGACAGTTGCACCACTACTCACTGTCCAATCTCACCCAATACCACACACCACTGGGGAATTATTTCCTCTAATAAAATGATGGTGGTAACTCAGTGGGAAAATAGAACTACATCTGATGTACCCTTCACCCACTACTCCTTATGGTATCCTGAGGCAATTCTGCAGACCTCTGGGGAGCTCCCTAGCACAGTTTGAAAACCACTGGTCTCATGCAAAAGATGGAGTCTAATGGTGGGCCTTTCAGGTGCAGAATAATGAGTGAGCAAACGTCATTGGGGTCCTTAACAAATCACATTAATCTTCTGTTTTCTTACTGTATGGGGAAAGCTGTATCTCACCAGGGCTTCCAGCATGGGGCCCTCCACTTCCCAGGGTGGGCAGCTCACTATTTTAGCCATCTCAAGGGAGAGCACACTTGTGAAGACCAGTTCCACTCTTGGGAGACCATCCTCTCTGCACCAATTATAAAGAGGGACTCGGTTTTTCTGTGACTACAGTGTAAGGAAATGTACTGAGATCTCAGCAGTTGGGGGTCAATGTGGGCTTTGCTTATATCCATGACCCTGTCAGTTAATTTTGTTCAACCCTGGCCATCTTCAGACACTCCTAGTGTCAGTCACAGACACAAGAAAGGCAGACAGAATGCCCTCTCACTTGTGGGTTTTAAAATGTGTGTTAAAAATTAGTGGAAGAGGTGGTGGAGGCAAAGGGCATGATTTGAGGGATGTTTCACATAGGAAAGGTAGGATAGCACTGTCCTATGGGTCTTATGGAGGTGGGCCAGGGCAGGGAAGGGCAAAGAGGAGCCAAGGATGACACTCACGTTTCCAGCTTGAGTGACTGGTGGCCTGCGGTTGCCATTCACCAAGATAGGGATTACATATGGGGAAGTAGGATTCATGGGAGGCTGAAGACGTCAGGTCTGGACTTGGACTCTGCTGAAATTCATAGAGCAGATGGGTTGGTGGGCAGCTACATTAAGTGTACTCTCAATGACAACGGAAATAAAAAAGAATTCTACACCACTTGGGGAGTGGATACGTCTTCTGTTTTATTTATTTGTTTGTTTGTCTGTTTGTTTGTTTATTTATTTATTTTATACACATGATAATGCACATAACGATGATGTGTATGGTGTGTGAAGGTGGAACTTGATATTGGTGATTCTTAACCAATTGGGGTAATACTTGTATGAAACACTGATATGAACAGAAGAGGCTGCCTTAGGCCCTCATTGGCCACTCAAGAGCTGACAAGACCCTATACGTTTCAGGGACACCCATAAACCATTCACAGCACACACCGTAGAGCATGGATTGCAAAGCGTTGACCTTGGGTTACTTACTCACAGGTGTCCTCTGGGGGTAATATGACCTACCTCTTCCTAGAGGCAGGAGCTAAACCTAGAAATCATAATCCTTATGTTCTCTATTTGCCATGAGAACTAAATGGGATAAAACATGTAGAGGAGTGCCAGGCAAAACCTGGCACCCAGTAACGGTGACTTGCCATATTTCCCTGGAGGACAGAGGCCATGATTTGGGGAGTTGGCATTTGTAACTCTGTCAGGCATATTATCAGCAGTGGGCATTTAATAATGAATAGTAATAACAGTTACCATTTATCTCATATGGACCAGAAACAGCTCTGTTGTTGTTGTTGTTCTTTCTGCAGTTGACTGGATCATTAATCAGTTGGATTTGTATCATGCTTCATGCTCCCTAATGTCTCCCAGTGCTGTCAGATTTACCTCATTACTCTCCACAGCATTCTCAAGGGGTTGAGGACTGATGTTGTTACACTTTGGGGGGGGGGGTGAGTATAGACGCTCATAGGAATAATAGTTTCTGCCTCACAGAAGGGCTTTGAGGATTAAGTGGGATGCCCCTTCCACAGCAGCAGGTGTTGAACTGGGCCCAGAGCCAACACTCAGCAGTTTCCTTGAGGTCAGGCACATTGGGGGTGGGCTTTGGATGTCATTTGTCCTCCAGACCTGGCCCAGCATCCATTTGCATGAAAATCACGAAGACACTAGCAATAACTGAGAGCTTGCAATGAGGAGGACTATCGGCTGCCAAAATGACTGCTGGAGGAATAGCACATCTTCTTCTTTTTCAGCCCAGCTTGGGCCCAAGAATTCCCCTTCACCCAAACTCATGAAGTGAGGATCAGAACTATCGCTTTGACTTTAGAGAAGAGGCCAGGAGAGAGTCAGTTAGTTGGCCAAGGTCACAGTCAGCGATGGGTCTGGGTCTGGCCTTCAGATCTCCTTACCCTCATTACAGTGTTCTGTTCAGCAGACCCAATATCATGTCTCATTCTTCTGCAAGCCTACCATGAGCCTACCATGAGCCCAACTCATTACTTGGTTTCTGATTCTTGCACACGCAAAGGTTAGGATCTCCAATTAGCATCTGGGGGTAAATCATTGTACCTTCTCAAAGTCTTGTATTCCCAGTTTGAAAATTGGGGCAAGTATTACAACCTTGCAAGGCTGTGGTGGGAGCTAAATAAAGCAGCCAGTATGTACACCCCAAATGAAAAGCAGTCATATGAGAAGACAGAAGAAATAAAATGAAAAGGGAAGTGAGATGCTGGGAGCAAATATGTTTTTCAGTTAGAACAGATTAAAGAATAATATTTAGGATATAAAGAGAACTCTGATGAAACAACTCAAGAAACATACATCCACAAAAAAATAGCAATAGAAAAGTTAGCAACAAATTGAACAGGCCATTTACAGCACTACAAATGGCCAATATAAAGGAATAGGAGCTCAACAGCACAGACAACAATGGAGATAAAATAGTGAAATTACATTTTCCAAATTGCAAATTGACAAACATTTAAAAAATTAATGATGTCATGTCGGTATCACACACTGATGTTGGGTGAATTGGTGCAGATTCTTTGGAGAGTCAATTTACCTAGGATTAACCAACTATAATATACTTACCTTACTGTGCAGCTCCAAAGTCTCCTCCTTCCTGCTGCCACAGACCAAAACTAGAAGCAGGCTGGGACAACTGATGCTTCCTGGAATAATGCCATGAGGGCTCAGATGTCACAGTCTTAAGACCCACTGCAGTGCTCTGGAAAACCTGTTTGGAGCCTGGACACATCATCAAGGTCAGGACCTTGGGAAGGGTTCCAAGAGTTGAGCCTGAGCCTTGATGGAGCAGCCTGACTCTCAAAAATTACAAACAAAGGTCTTGGGTTTCTGTGAGACACAAATTTCTATATCTGTGCTTCCTTCAATTATCCTACCTTGGCTTTCACTAACACGTGGAAGAGAAACCTCGAGTTTGACTATGCATCCCCAGCAAAGCTGGGGCTCTGCTCATTGTGAATTCAGGGGCAGTTTCAGAAATTTGGCAGAGCCTTCCTGTCTAGAAACTGAGTTTCTGGATATGAGGAGGGAGCTGGTGGGGAGAAAGTATAATCGACAGTGACCTGGGTTTGAATTTCATTAGAACTTAAAATAATGCACAAATCAGACTTCCCTTAAGTCTTACATATTCATAATAGAGTAATGTGAAAATTGGGAACCATCACTTTCAATTAGTCATTTAACCATCTATGTTAAAGTAGAGTGGGGAAGCTGGATGCCTGATTAGAGTGGGTTTAAGGGAGAGTGAGGGAGAGGAGAGGGAAACAATCATATTAGTCAATGAGACATCTCAGTACTTGAAGGAGTGTCAGAGAATGCTTGGACACAGTGTACTCATCTACAGGATGGGATGGTGGGAATCTGGGCCAAGGAGGTGGGATGGAGTTTCAAGAAGGGCACAGGCCCTTAGTCTCCCTACACCAAGCAGAAATGAAGAGCTCTGCTGGCCTCTGACAACAACGCCCTTCACACACAACATGCACATCACACTCACAGAAAACATGAACCTCCCTGGCAGCCTGCTACTGCTGAGTCCGGACCTGGTAAGTCTGATTTCCCTCCAGCATCACAGATCATCAGCTCCAGGAGGGCCAGGATCTAGGTCTCTAGAGTTCACTGTTGTATCCTCAGTGCCAAAAACTGAACCTTGTGTGCACATAGTAGGCCTTCAACAAACACTTGAAAGAAGAATGAGTGTCAGTGCTGGCCAGAATGATTTTTTTCTATTTTCCATAACAGGGCGGGCTCAGCTGAAGACACTGTACCCTTCCTGTATTTTGCCAACATCATGGAGAATGCATTCAATGACACAGGCTGGCCCAGAGAGCCTGCTGGCCCCCAAGGGTCTTGGAAGAACCGGCTCCAGAGAGCCTGAACATGTTTCACCAAGTCCTTTGGGTAAGAGCTCAGAGCCAGCCTCTGCCTCTCTCAGTGTTCACAGCCAAGCCAGCACAACCTCCCCTTCTTGCTGGACCCAGAGAGCCCAGCTAGGCCTCACTTCCCACAGAACATCCAAGGGCCCAATTGTCACTCTGCTTTACCTCTGTAGGGAAGAATACCAGAAACTCAGAAATTGAGACCACAGGATCCACACACACCAATGAACAGTAATCAAGACCCCTCTGCTGCCACATGCCCCTATTTCCCCAGTTTCTCAGTCACCAGGTTTAAAATAAATGCAGCACACTTGATTCCTTTGGATTCACAATATTCATTGTCCTTTTCCACACCAGCATCTCCTGTGGTTTACAGTTTGCCTCTTTTTTGTGGGGTTGTTGGGAGAAGGTGGTGTTGGGGAGGGAGGGTTACCACATGACTTAGCCATAGGAGGTAGTACTCCTGTGCCTTGGAACAGTGCTGCTTGTTTCTCAGCCACTGTTGGGATAGGACTGTGTTGATGGAGAGTAATTATTGTGCAGGTTTCATACATTTCAAAAATGGTGGCTGTTGGGCCACAACTGAGTGGCAGTCATCAGGGTGGGGGATGAGAGTACTGAGTAGAGGGATAGGGAGGCTGGGTCAGAAGGAGAGGAGATGTTGCAGAACTCAACGCTTTTAGAGGTATGATAGCCACTAAGTTATAATAGCACCACAACAACAGTCACCCCACCTTTGGAAAGAGTCCCTTACAGTACATGGCCTCGTCCATTACCTCAGGTCATTTATCTCATATTATGACACCATGTCTCTTTGTAAGCTGTTCTTAGTGTGTATTGCATTAAAATAGCAGCAGGGGAAGAACTGAGTCTGGTGAGTGCTTCCAGGAACTGGGAAAAGCCTGGGCTTTTCTGGGACTGTTCTGCTCCTGGCTAACACTCTGCTAAAGGAGTTCAGCCCCCTGTAGTCTATACCACTATGGCCTAATTGGAACCATTTTGTTCCTTGGAAACTCCTGAGCGCACCAGGCCCCTCGACTTGCTGCATTTGGCTCTGAGTCACACTGAGGAAATGTGGGGTGCAAGGGCTCCAAAAGGCCATACTTCTCTTGTGTTTTCCACTTTTAGGGTATTTTATGCTAAAATATTTCAAAGTTGCAGAAAACAGAGAGAACAATACAGAAGCCATCACCCAATTCTAATAACACTTTGCCATAAGTGCTTCAGATCCCTCTCTACCTTTGAACTAAATAGCATGGGCACATATAAATCATCCCCAACTCATGCTCACTCATCTCCTCCCTAAAGCAGGTCCCCTTCCCTAGTGTCTGAATAATCCTAGGTCTTCTGGCAGCTTCAGAGCAGTTCCCCCTACTGCATGGGTGACCCCCCGCATCACCTTAGAAATGGTCCCCTGAGGCCTCCTAGTGTACATTGGGGGGGGTTATACAGTCCTGAATCCCAACCCAGAGGGAAAAAGCAAGAACACCACCACAGCTTTTACAGATAACCCAAAACCCAGCCCTTTCCCACCTATAAACTTGTTCTTTTGAGGTGGGCCCTATCTCAGTGTGGGTTCCTCATCTCTTTTAGCAAGAGAGGCCAGGAACACCATTCTGGGTCCCATCCCTGATCAAGTGTTCCATCCACACAGGCATCTGATCTTTTGCCAGCTGCTGTCCACACCCTACAGGCTCAATGACTGTCTCAATGATGGAGATGGGGAAGAAGGCAGGACCAGGCAGGCCCAAATCCTGATGAGACCCATTCATCCATTGGGCCTACTGGAAGCTGGCTGGGATAACCAGACCACGCAGCACTGTCCAAGGTAACCCACCAACCTTTAGTTCCATCGAGGTGCCCGATACTTGCAGGGGTTCACTCTGCTGAAATGGGTACAGGGAGCAAGTATGGTAGGTTGCCTTCTAAAAGGGCTTCTACAGATCCCTGAATCCTGGCACTCATGCCCCTGTATAATCCCTTCCCCTTGAGTGTAGGCTGAACCTTTTCTTTATTTCTTTATTTCTTTATTTATTTATTTATATATGAAATTTATTGTCAAATTGATTTCCATACAACACCCAGTGCTCATCCCAAAAGGTGCCCTCCTCAATACCCATCACCCATCCTCTCCTCCCTCCCACCCCCCATCAACCCTTAGTTTGTTCTCAGTTCTCAACAGTCTCTTATGCTTTGGCTCTCTCCCACTCTAACCTCTTTTTTTTTTTTTTCCTTCCCCTCCCCCATGGGTTCCTGTTAAGTTTCTCAGGATCCACATAAGAGTGAAACCATATGGTATCTGTCTTTCTCTGTATGGCTTATTTCACTTAGCATCACACTCTCCAGTTCCATCCACGTTGCTACAAAAGGCCATATTTCATTTTTTCTCATTGCCACGTAGTATTCCATAGTGTATATAAACCACAATTTCTTTATCCATTCATCAGTTGATGGACATTTAGGCTCTTTCCATAATTTGGCTATTGTTGAGAGTGCTGCTATGAACA
Source organism: Herpailurus yagouaroundi (assembly GCF_014898765.1). Classification (NCBI taxonomy): domain Eukaryota; kingdom Metazoa; phylum Chordata; class Mammalia; order Carnivora; family Felidae; genus Herpailurus; species Herpailurus yagouaroundi. Next base: position 43 of record NW_024414845.1, on the reverse strand, counting down.
TTGGGGTACAAGTGCCCCTATGCATCAGTACTCCTGTGTCCCA
>NW_024414844.1:0-8783 GCF_014898765.1 Herpailurus yagouaroundi | reverse complement strand
TGGCCATCTGGATGTCTTCTTTGGAGAAGTGTCTATTCATGTCTTTTTATTGCTTTTTTCTTCATGCCCTTTACTTCTAGGCAATCCTTTTTTTAATATTGATCCTATTAATATTGATGATAACAAGTCAATAACACCTTAATGTATAGTCATGTATTTACATTTCAAGTCTTGCCAGGAGAGGAGCCCTAGTGGTGGTATTTATGAAATTGTGGTACTTAAAGTGGGGAAGTTGTAGAAATATTGAGGTTTTCTTCTCTGTCCCTTAAATCTCAACATTTCCTACTGTACGTCAGTCTATGATAATTATAACCTTAAGAGTTTCTAACTAATGGTGATTTTTGTTGCTCAGAGTTCATAGGTAATAATCCATTTATATATTTTATATTCCTTTATCTCATATTTAATTGGGGTAGCTTTTAAGAATAAAGTTCAGCAGATAGATGAATAGATAAAGAAATGTGGTATACATATACAATGGAATATTATTCAGCCATAAAAAGAATGCAATCTTGCCATTTGCAACAACATGGATAGAGCTAGAGAGTAAAATACTAAGTGAAATAAGTCCGTCAGAGGAAGACAAATACCATATGATTTCACTCACATATGGAATCTATGAAATCAAACAAAGGGAAAAAAAAAGACAAACCAAAAAGTAGACTCTTAATTATAGAGAACAAACTGATGTTTACCAGATGGGAGATAGGTGGGGGAATGGGAGAAATAGGTGATGGGGATTAAAGAGCACACTTACCATGATGAGCACTGAGCAACCTATAGAATTGTTGAATTGTATATTGTACACTTAAAAACTAATATAACACTGTATGTTAGTATACTGGAATTAAAATGAAAACTTATTTTAAAGAGAAGAAAATTCAAAAAATCTAAATCAGGATCAAGGAGGAGAGAAAGTGGAAAAGTTGATATAGTTGCTATGATTAAATATCACATTTGTCTTTGTGCTTCCTAGTAGCCAAGAGAAAAAAAAAGTAAATTATTTTTACCATATACTGAACACATGTGCCAGAAACGTTGCTAGGTGCTTTGACATGATATCTATCTTCACTACAACCATGGAAAATAGGTGTTATCCTCATTTTACCAGTGAAGTTACTAACGTTGGAAAAACTATCTTGTCCAGTGTCACAAAACTAAACTCCCAAGTGGAACCAAGATTCAAATCAAGGACTGTCTGACTTCATAGACTGCACTCATATATTTCTCATGGTCAGAAAGGAGAATATATAAAATTCCACAGAGATAAAAGCTTTTAACATTAAATTACAAAATTAATTTTCTGTGTGACATTGTATAAAGGGGACACTGAGCAATATGATAAACTGTGCCCTTCATAAGAAATTTACAATAAATGTAGAAGAGATATACATATAACTGTTTGGCTATTTTTTTTTAATGACCTTTGATAACTGCCTAATGCATAACATTAAAGTGCAAGTGAGTGAAATTGATTCAGCAAATACTAAGCTAATACAATCCTGTGATCCAGTCTTCTGGTGGCCTGAGGTAATTCAAGAATAAAACTGAAAGTACATGAATCAGGCTTCAGAGTGCTATTATAATTTATTAGCAAGGGTTTGGATAAAAACCAAATTCATTTGTTCATTCATTCAGCACACGCGTATGGGCCATCTATATGCCAGGTTCTGTGCTAGGTTCTGGGAGTCCAAATATGTTTTTAAAAATATTTCTACTTCAAAAGGCTTGCACTTATTTTAGAATGAGACAAATCAACCCCTGCAATGAAGAATGGTAAGTGCCATTAGGGAAGTATGTACTTATTGTACAAAAGAAGATGCCCTTAAACCTATCAGGCAGCGTCAAAGAGGTTATCACAGAGGAGGTAATCTTTGAGATATTACTTGAAGGTAGCAAAAGTTCTTCCCTCCAAGCTGTGTTAAATTAGAGGTGGTTGATCAAATAGCATGAAGGGTTGGGTTCTGATATACCAGTTCAATAGAGATCTAGGGTCTCTAAAATTTCAGCCATCATTATTCAACAAATATTGATTGTTTCTATGACATGCTAGACACTGGAGATACAATAGTGAGCACAGTGGATACTGCTTCTGCCCTCATGGAGTTTTTGTTCAATCTTTTGGTATATAGGGATATTAAACAAAGAGTCACAGAAATAACCATGCAATTTCACCTCTGGTAAATGCCATTAAAGTAGAGGAGATTTCTATGTATGATAGATAGACCTGACCTAGTCTGAGGAATCAAAAGCGTTTCCCTAATAAAGTGACATCTTAACTAAAATCTGAAAGGTAAGGAGTTAGCAAGGTAAGTTACCTGTGGAGGGTAAAAGGTGGGAAGACCTCCAGGCAGAAAGCATTCCAGGCACAGAGAACAACATGCAGAAAAGGATCTGAGACGTGAAGTTATGTAATATAATGAGGAAATTTAAAGGGGCCAGTGTGTCTGGAGCAGAAAAAGTAATGAGAAGATAGAAATGTGGCTGGAGAACATAGGTCATATGCCTTAAAGGTTGCATTAAGGATTTGGGTCTGTATCCTAAGACAATAGCATTGGTTTGCTTAAGTCTATACAGTGACATGGCCATATTTGCATTTTGAAAACATCACTCTGGCTGCAGTGTGGAAAACTGAATGGAGGAAAGCCAAAATGGTTGCAGGAAAATCAGTTAGGAAGCTATTTCAGTTGCCTAGTCAAGACAGAACAGCACTTTAGGAAAAGGTGGCAGTAATGGAGAGAGTGCGAATTGAGTGAATTTCAAAAATGTTATGAGATGGATGCTGGACCTGAATATAGGAAAACATTGTATGTCTAAGAATAGTTTTTAGGACTCTAGTTTACACACCTGGATGGATGGTAGTACTATTCATTAAGACAAGAAGCAATAAAAGATCAGGTGTGTGGGGGTCGAAATCAAGATCTTGAGTGTATACATGCTGAATGTGAAATTATGTTTTGATATTCAAAATGCCAAGTAGAACATTGGACATGTTGTATGGGATGGACATAAAAAAATTAGAAGAAATTGATATATATGGTGGAGTTGAAGCTAGGAGTAAGTGGTATCTAAGTTAAGAAAAATAAAAATTTGGTATCTATATCCAGTTAAGACATTACAGAGCATGTAATAAAATTGTTTATCAATGGATATCATAGGCATAATCTCATTCAGGCCTACTTTTATGTACCTTATTTGGGGCGCCTGGGTGGCGCAGTCGGTTAAGCGTCCGACTTCAGCCAGGTCACGATCTCGCAGTCCGTGAGTTCGAGTCCCGCGTCAGGCTCTGGGCTGATGCTTCAGAGCCTGGAGCCTGTTTCCGGTTCTGTGTCTCCCTCTCTCTCTGCCCCTCCCCCGTTCATGCTCTGTCTCTCTCTGTCCCAAAAATAAATAAACGTTGAAAAAAAAATTTATGTACCTTATCTGATATTAGAGCATAATCTATATATTTTTCTTCAGTCAGTTCTGTCCAATTCAACTACTATTAACAGGTGGGAAAATCCAAATGAAGATCTATTCTTTGTACAGGGGTGCATATTTATATTGCTATCTATTAACAATAGAAACCACAGTCTGGCTGGTTCACAGAATGAAACCTAACAAACTATCCCTTGATAATCTGCTAGCACACCATAAAGTTGTTCCTATGATACATTTTCTCATATAAATATTTATCTATAGCTTGGAAAGATAATAGAGATTGATGAGCTGTATATGAGTAGACAAGAAGCTATCTCTACAAATATTTTATCTCTACATGTACTAGACTTTGGTAATGGTGAATAAGTGTGCATTACACTGCAGTGTGCAATCAAAGATCCTTATTACCATAGCCAAGTTGTCCTTGTAAAGCTAAATAAGGGAAAGGAGGAAAAGCCATTAGGGTTTATATGTTGTTGGCAATGTGTGTGTGTGTGTGTATACACACATGCATATATGTATATATATATATATATATATATATATATATATATATATATATATATATACACACACACACACACACACACACACACACTCATTTAATCATCAAAACAACCCCAGGACACAGGTGCTATTATCATCCCATGATTATAGATAAGGGAATAAATGCAAAGGGAGTATACCAACTGATCCAGTTCCAAGGCCAGCAAACCACAGAACCAGAATTCGAACTGAATTATGTGGCTCTGAAGTCCACTCTTGTGGCCACTACACTGTTGTGCCTCCCATAAAACAAATAACAGCGCTGAATCTACCTCTTATTAAACAAAGCTCCAGCTTGGGCTCTGATACATTCCTTCCTCCTGGAGAAGATGGAAAGGGGTAGGGCAAAGAAGAGGTCATAGAATCAAAATTACCTCCTTCCCTAGGATTCTGTTTCCAGTAAATGAAATAATGTGATAAATCTTTCCTTTATTCCACCATCTGACACGATATGCCTTTTAGTAGTGCCTTTGTAGGGGAAACATAGCCTGCTGAGTCACCTCTACCAGTTTCTGCATCATGAGGTTTAGAGAAAGCCTCTCATCTGACTGTAAACCAGGTTCACAGCTGCTTATCTTAGGGGACGTGACAAGGCCACAGCTTGAAATGGTAGGAATGTGTTATAATTAGAGATCAAATGAAAATTTATCCAATTTAATAATTCAAGAACATTTTACCTAATGTCTATTATAAATAACAGGGTATCATTGTCATATATTATTTTTAAATAAGCCTAATTAACTACATTTCATTTTTTGGTGTTTTATATTTGTTGATAAAGATAATGCAAGGGCTATCAATACAAATGTAGAGAAGATGTCAAAAATATTAAGGACAGCCTTGCTTTACCTCTTTATACAATATATTGGAAATAATTATATAACCCCATTTCTGAAGACAGATGCCTTTGTACTTGAGAATCTGCCCCAATCTATAAAGTCTGTATTCATAAGATCTATTTTTGTATTGAATGTATAAAATAAACTTTCATAATTGAATACTTCTTCAAAAAAACTAATTACTGACCCACAAGTTCTACCGTTACCTCTACTTTATCTTTCAGTACTTTTTATTTTACCTTTGATGCTAAAAATAGTAATATTTTCAAAACAATTTGCATCATACTTACTAACCAAGCTTATATTCATGCTACCATAGTAAAGTACATCTTCTGCCTTAACTAATTTTAAATTGGTAATCTAACTTGTTTTCTGAATAAATAGATCCTTTTCTTCATTCATAGATTAGAAAGCTGGACAGACACAGTTGATTAAATTGTCCAAAACGCTGAAAAAAAAAAAACATGATAGATAGATAGATGATAGATAGAATTTGAAGTTGTCTAGATTATCTACAGGATAACTTCAAACAAGTTATGTGGCATTATTACAAATCAGTTTCACCACTCAAGTAATTTGATTTCAAAATATCTTCTTCTTTTTGATATTTCATTTTGCTTTCTCTCTTTTATTCTATTAGTTTATCAACAGGACAAACACAAGTTTTTTTTTTTTGTTCTCTGTTTTTATTTTAGAGAGAGAGAGAGCATAAATGGGGGAGAGGTACAGAGAGAGGAGAGAGAGAGAGAGATTGAGAATCTTAAGCAGGCTCCACACTCAGTGTGGAGCCCAACGCGGGGCTCAGTTCCACAACCCTGGCATCATGACCTGAGCCGAAATCAAGAGTTAGCCACTCAACTGACAGAACCACCTAGACCCTCCCCAAACACAAGTTTTATAAACCATTTAGCACAAACCTAGAACTATGTGGTGGTATGAACGAAGCAGGAAATGTTATGTAACTCCTTGTGAACTTTACTATATGATTAAAAAAATAACATTTAAACATATGAAGTAACTAGAGAACAGGATGAGACAATGGTCTGAAACCACTCACATAGAACTCCATCCAATGAAGGGGATTCTGGCATAAGGGAGATAGGTGAGGCTAATAAAAATTTATCCAGGGGAATGTTACTAGCAAAAAGCAGTGATGAATACAGAAATAGATCAGTAATGATTGACAAGATGTTTACACTCATACACACTGGCCCTCATAGGTAACAAAAATACCTAATGGAGACCCTCATGCTCAGAAGGCTATGCAGACAGCTGAAATTTTGTTATGCCATTGCATCTATTACTTTAACTATAAATGTACTGTGTATAACTTTAGGTGTTAGCAGACATTGTGTTTTCCTAAAAATGGAAGCAATCAGATACAAATAAAGATTCAAATTTGCAAGCTGATATACAGCACTCTAAATCTCTCAATACCATTTGACTTTGGTCTGTAAATCTTACATCTTTAAATAAAAAACTCTGAGAAATTTGAAAGTGTAGACATAAATGAAATGTATTTCATGTATTGTATTCTAGATGAAATTATCACACCTCATTTATCAATACAAAATAGAAATCTGAACAGTGACTACAAACATACATAAATATTGAGTAATTATATTATCAAAGGAGTGGAGAGACATAATACCAAGACTATATGAGTGTTATTTTTATAAAAATGTAGGAATTTATTATTTTTAATAAATATTAATTAAAAAGAATTTGTGTGAAAGAAAATATGTCTCATAGGTTCTATTTTTGCCTTTATGTATCATATGGAGTGTTGTACATAAGTTGATTCAGGGTTTATTCATTTATTTTAGGAATTCTGGCTATGTTTCATAAGTGCATGAGATTGTAATGTCTGTAAAATTTCCATCATAAGGGTAGTTTACATTGAAATAGAAAAATTGCATTTATTGAATAATATAGAGCAGTTGTTAGTCATAAAAGCTTTGGAGTCAGACATAGAGTCACAACATGACTTTACCATTTATTAACTGTGCGACCATAGGAGAGTCATTAGTTCTTCTGGGCCTCAGTGCCCTCATTTTAAAATATGGCTATAAAAGTAGAATCTGCCTTACAAAGTTTTTGTGAAGTTGAATGTACATTTGAAGTGTTTAGCACAGTCCTCCAGCCAATGACACAAAAAGGCTCTCAATAAATAGTTATTGTTATAGGAATTATTTTCACAATTAAAATATATATCTAGCAATCTGTACCTATGTGTATCTATCAATCTCCCAAAATGTTCAGCCTATTTTGCTCTACCACAACAGTAAAAAGTACGTTATGAATTTATACTATATAGTATCCACTTTTCTGAGGTGTAATTAAACAAAACACATTATGGCAGATTATGTTAAAGGAATTTGTCATTTATTCTCTAGTAACATCAGTTCTAATTATGAAGTTGTCAGAAAAGGTAATTCAACTTCCCACATGCACCCACACAGCATACAAGGTTTTGGAGAGAAGGACTGGGGTGTCTGCAGAGTTGGTGTCAGCTACCAGACACTCGTGTCACTGTGTAATTGAGTACATCTAAATACAGGCTTGCCAACCAAATAGGTTGCTCTGAAGCTGCAAAGCCAGATATGCAGCATCCAAATCGTGAGACTGCTAAACCCATAGTCTGAACACCCACACTCCACCATTGTTCTCTGTGGTTACCTCGTTCTGGAAAGTTCTTCACCATCTGTGCCTAGAGTAATCTGTATATCCCTGCCCCAATGCCCCAGGGTGCCTCCCATGCAAGACAATTCAGGCACCTGGGACTACCCTGGGACTGACAGTGGGGACTGAACCTTTCCTCCCTGGAGCAGGGAAAGAGGTATCCTTCTTCTAGACCTCTTCCACTCCATTCCACTGTTCCACTCTGAGGCTCAAGAGAACTCAACACCATGGAGGAACACTTGTCTTACCCCAGCCCCCAACCCCACCTTAAACGCAGTCCTCTAGGTTCCAGAGGCTGCCTTGGATCACAGGGTCCTGACTCCACCCCCGGCAGGAAGTGGCGCCTAGGCAACTACATTTGGAACACACCCCCTCAGCGATTCTGATGCAGGAACTGAGGGACCTCAGTTTGAGAAAAAAGAAAAAAAACTGAAAATTTGTAACAGAATCCCAGCGGAAGGGCTGGGGCAGGTGAGCTGCAAGGACAGACCTAAGGGGGAGGGTCTCCCTGCCTCTGCTAAACATCTCCATCCTCTTTGCTGCAGAGTCTCCCAGGATTGCACTAAACACACGTTTGTTCCTTCGACATATAATTGTTAGAGCTCCTTCTAGCTTCATACTTTACTTTATTTTACCTTTCAGATTTTATTTAAGTAGGGATTTTAAGAAGGCTAGTTGTTTGCTATCCTGAGGGTAGTGAAACGACTGGAGTAGGATAGCAGAGGGCCTGGGCAGGCGCACTAGGATGTGTCCTCCGGAGACGGCTCGGCTCAGGGATCCAGGAGCGCTGGCCCTGGGTGAGTATCCCCACCGCGGGCTCCACTCCCCCCCCCCCCGCCCCCCCCCCGGCCCCCCCCAGCCTGGCGTGTGCTACCCTGCGCCCCCCGTTTGCTCCCAGCCGGCTCCTCCCGCTGCCTCCACCCCCTCACACTCGGTTCCCCCTGCGTCGTCCTTGTCCCACTCAGACTTCGTTCCCGCCGCCCGGCCGGCCGCACTTCCCGCCCTCGCCTAGATCCCGGCCACCGCCGCCTGAGCCCTCGTCGCCGCACTCCTCTCGCGCTCCGCCCGCGCCCCGCTCCCTCTGGTCCCCGTTCTTCGCCCAGCCCGCCGCTCTCGCTTCCCTCGCCGCCGCCGCCGCCGCCGCCGCCGCCGCGTCCCGGACTCGGTAGGCTCCGCGCCCTGCGGTCGAGCCTGCCCCCTGGCCCCTAAGAGCCCGCGCTCCCGCTGACGCGGAGGCGCCGCGGTCCCTGCCGCCACCACGGCCAACACGGGTGCCACGCGCCGCCGCCGCCGCCT
>NW_024414843.1:0-1113 GCF_014898765.1 Herpailurus yagouaroundi | reverse complement strand
GTTAATGTGATGTATCACGTTGATTGATTTGCGAATGTTGAACCAGCCCTGCATCCCAGGAATGAATCCCACTTGATCATGGTGAATAATTCTTTTTATATGCCGTTGAATTCGATTTGCTAGTATCTTATTGAGAATTTTGGCATCCATATTCATCAGGGATATTGGCCTGTAGTTCTCTTTTTTTACTGGGTCTCTGTCTGGTTTAGGAATCAAAGTAATACTGGCTTCATAGAATGAGTCTGGAAGTTTTCCTTCCCTTTCTATTTCTTGGAATAGCTTGAGAAGGATAGGTATTATCTCTGCTTTAAACGTCTGGTAGAACTCCCCTGGGAAGCCATCTGGTCCTGGACTCTTATTTGTTGGGAGATTTTTGATAACCGATTCAATTTCTTCGCTGGTGATGGGTCTGTTCAAGCTTTCTATTTCCTCCTGATTGAGTTTTGGAAGAGTGTGGGTGTTCAGGAATTTGTCCATTTCTTCCAGGTTGTCCAATTTGTTGGCATATAATTTTTCATAGTATTCCCTGATAATTGTTTGTATCTCTGAGGGATTGGTTGTAATAATTCCATTTTCATTCATGATTTTATCTATTTGGGTCATCTCCCGTTTCTTTTTGAGAAGCCTGGCTAGAGGTTTGTCAATTTTGTTTATTTTTTCAAAAAACCAACTCTTGGTTTCGTTGATCTGCTCTACAGTTTTTTTAGATTCTATATTGTTTATTTCTGCTCTGATCTTTATTATTTCTCTTCTTCTGCTGGGTTTAGGCTGCCTTTGCTGTTCTGCTTCTATTTCCTTTAGGTGTGCTGTTAGATTTTGTATTTGGGATTTTTCTTGTTTCTTGAGATAGGCCTGGATTGCAATGTATTTTCCTCTCAGGACTGCCTTCGCTGCGTCCCAAAGCGTTTGGATTGTTGTATTTTCATTTTCATTTGTTTCCATATATTTTTTAATTTCTTCTCGAATTGCCTGGTTGACCCACTCATTCGTTAGTAGGGTGTTCTTTAACCTCCATGCTTTTGGAGGTTTTCCAGACTTTTTTCTGTGGTTGATTTCAAGCTTCATAGCATTGTGGTCTGAAAGTATGCATGGTATGATTTCAATTCTTGTAAA
>NW_024414842.1:0-5598 GCF_014898765.1 Herpailurus yagouaroundi | reverse complement strand
GCTGATGGCTCAGAGCCTGGAGCCTGTTTCCGATTCTGTGTCTCCCTCTCTCTCTGCCCCTCCCCCGTTCATGCTGTCTCTCTCTGTCCCAAAAATAAATAAACGTTGAAAAAAAAAAAAAAAAGAATGTCTAGCCTTCTCTTTATTTGTCTCCATATTACAGAAGCAGTTGCAAGGTCTTCGGTTTGTATTTAAACCGGACAAGAAACAGCCACGCTTTCCTTGCAGAATACTTTGTGTGAAAACTTCAAGATCTATAACTCGGGAGAGGGGAAGGTTAGCAAGATGCTCTGAAGTAGGAGGCTCAGTGTAAAGCAGTTGATAAAGTGAGAACAGCACTGATACAAATGTTACCGTGTAAGATGTTTATCCAACAAGAATTCATTTGACAGTTTAAAAGCTAGATAAAAAGCATAGGAGGTCACTATCACTACCAACAAGGTTTATAAACATGGTCATACACTACCAAAACCTAGGGACAAGTAATAGACACAAAACTCTTCTCCACTAAATGAGTAAAAGATTTTAAAAACAAAATACCTGGGAGAAATGTCAACCATAAAATTAACACTGAGTTGAGACCACTTAAGGGTAGGTAGTAAGCATGTCCACCAACTACTGCCTTAAAGGGAGAGACAGGGCATTTGTTTATCTAAAAAGCTACAAAACGATGCTCTTTAAAAATGTATACATCTCTGGATAACCTAATCTACCTTTAAATCAGAGAAACTGTACCCCAACTAGAGTTTGAACTCTCCAAACTTTCTTTTTAACAAAGAAGTTCCCCACCTACTAGCGCTTATGTTTTACCGCAAAGTTCTATAATATTTAATGATTTTTTTTTAATTTAAAGTGAATGCAAAGTAAATACAAACATTTCCCTCCTCTCTAGTCAGAAGGAATCCTCCCTTCACTGAATTTCCCAGCAAATTGTTTGTACCTCTTATAGTGATGATCACATTACTAAGTGCTCCCTTATGATTGTGTGTGCGCACATGCACCTCATCTCCCTTCCAGCTTTTAAGTTAGCCAAGAACAGAGAACCTTATTTACATTTTCTTCACAAAATAGCTTACATTGTATGATGTACATATGAATAACAAAATGCTTAGGTCTTTTAATTAATACTGTAATTTGTATATACCATCATAAAACTTTGAACTGACTCCCATCACTACTGCAGTTCACCTTCACACTGCTCCTCGAATGATTATTCTAAAACAAAATTCCAGGGGCGCCTGGGTGGCGCAGTCGGTTAAGCGTCCAACTTCAGCCAGGTCACGATCTCGCGGTCCGGGAGTTCGAGCCCCGCATCAGGCTCTGGGCTGATGGCTCAGAGCCTGGAGCCTGTTTCCGATTCTGTGTCTCCCTCTCTCTCTGCTCCTCCCCCGTTCATGCTCTGTCTCTCTCTGTCCCAAAAATAAATAAACGTTGAAAAAAAAATTAAAAAAAAAAATAAAACAAAATTCCAATTATTCTGCTACTTAAAAAATCCTTCTGCAACAACCTACTTCCCACAATGTCAAGTTTATATGCATGTCCTATGTGGCTATTACAATCCCATCTCCCACTGAGATGTCCTAGAGCCTGGCTTTAGGGAACCATGGATCACTCTAGGTCCGTGCTCTCTTGTCCTGATCTACCAGGTAAATTCCTACACATAACACTCATTTCTAATCCTCAAACTTCATCATGCACCTCCCTCAAACACTGCATAATACTTCACTATGCCTCTCCTACCTCACTTCTCACATTGCAGAAGACAGGGAATTAGGAAGAATAACTATGACTTTTCCCCCTCCATCTAAGTTGTAAGAGGGCCATAGGTTTTCAAAACTTTAGAAACCATCTGCAGCAATGTTTACCTAAAAAACTAAATCCCAGAACTATACAGAAGACCTGGCACCAAGAAAGTTCTAGAAGGTGGTAGAGAAGTTCATTCTACTCAAACATAGGACCTGTCTGACAACTGAGCCGCCACACTGTCACCAGTCATCCCTTATGAACACATTCCTTAATTTCAAAGCACCCAGATGAAAAAATCTTAAATGGAAATTATGATGTTAACTGTTCTATTAACATAAAATTATCTTTTTAATCCTCCAAATATTTAGTTTTTAAGGTGAACTTCTCTACTCTAACATTCTAGAAGAATTTGCAAACACGAAGGCATTGTATATGTGGTCTTGATTTTTTAAATCTCCAAAAAAACAGTAAGTATTAAAAGTATAAGCAATTAGAAATACTAGTGCCGTTCCTTGCTGTAACACTTAGGTAACAGAGGATAACCTGTTTTAGTAATTTCATGTCTTAGCTTTTTGGGTGTAAACCAGCCTTCCCCCACCTCACGAATCTGACTCCACAGAATAGACACCATGTTCTTCTGAGAATGGTTCAATGCTCATTAAATGCATGCATCATTTATCTACTTGATCTGTCAAAACTGTATTTGGAAAAAGAACCATTTCTTTATATATCCCATCACACCCCCTCTAGTCAGAAGGTTGATCACACTCCCACTGTACCTCACACACATCAAGTTGCCCATATGAAGTTGTATCATAATCCTTATTTATGTATCTGCTAAAAAAAATATATCTCTATGGCAGTGGAAGTTAATGTCTTTTCTTTGTATCTCAGGATCCAGAAAAATAAATAAATAACTGCTTATCCAGGCAGTAGGACATCAAGGGATATTCTGAGGTAAATTTTACCAAACTAAGTTAAAAATTGGAAGTGTATTATCTAAAACAAATCACAACAGGCTGATCACACTCGGCGATTTATGTTGGGTCTTGCACTTTTTAGAGATTTATATGGATATACACCTATACAAATTATGCTGTATATAATTAAACACATTAGCCTAACTCTGTTCTTACAATAGGGCCTATAAGACAGTGATTTCCTAAGTGTCACTATCAACTTCATTTTTACAAATATTAGGAATCACAAAAAGGTTTTCCTTATTCTAGGACTTAATACCCATACCTAACTAACAAATGAATGGTTAAAAATTCAGAAGAATTTTGACTGTTACTACATGATATACAATCAACTTGATAATTTTGACTAGAAGTTAAAATTGGTTATGACAAAACTATTAACCTACAAAGTTTTTTCAAAAATGCTTTCTGATTTTTCTGCATGGCTAATGGCATAAAAGTTGCCAGGTCGGCAAAAACGAAGTAGTGTTTTCTCACTCTCTCTCTCAGCTTTTGCCAACTTCTCAGCAAATCATCACCAAAAATACCTATGGCATTTGAATTTCTGATCATGCAAGTACAAAGTGTACTAAAAAAAATTTAAGCTTTAAAAAGCTACATATATAACTACATTAACTTTACTGGCAGCATCTATAAATAGTGCCTTCATACCTATTTGGAAGATTGAGGCTATGGTGAAATTGTTTCTTTAAAGATTCTAGTGGGGTGTGGGGGGGTGTATAGGACTTGTCTTGTAAGTATTAAGGAACATTGAAGAATGCAAAGAAATTGAGAGTAATGACAGAAACTGGCAAATGCTATGTGGGATAATAATACATGCAGTGTTACAGGATAAAGCCACTCCTAATTCTATACCCAACAGAAATGTGTACCTATGTCCACCAAAATATATGTACAGGATGTTCAAAGAAGCACTATTCATAACACCAAAAACTGGAAAAAGCAGAATGAATTGTGATATATTCATAAAACAAAAAAATAGCACTGTAAGAAACAATATGGATAAACCTCAAAACCTGACTGGGCAAAGATGTCCAACACTACAGTATGTTATGTGTGCTTCCACTTACATAAAGTTTAAAATGACAAAGAAGAAAAACTCCTCTATAGGGCCAAAGATCAAGACAGGAGTGCCTCTGAGGGACGGGGAGGGACAAAAGTGGGATTCTGGGGTGCTGGTAGTATTCTATACCCGTTATATAAGTGAGTCAGTTTGTGACAATTCAGTGAGCTATCTAGATACAGAAAAGTGCACAAGTATACTTTCTTACAAGTATTCTACTTTAATAAAACATTGAAGCTGTACACCTAGGTCCATAACAGCACTATTCACAATGGCCAAAAGGTAGAAGCCACCCTGAGGCCCATACCTTGCTTTCCTCCCCCTTTCAACGACACCACCTGACATTATTTCATACTGTAGTGACAACTTTAACTCACGGTGACAGCTAACAAAAGGCATGCAAGTTGTAGTACCAGACATCCCATACAAGTGCCAAAACGGATATTCAGACATAACTTTGCGAAGTTCAAGGCAAAGGGCACTGTAGAGGGGGCAGGAAAGACTGAAGAAGGGACTGATTTGGTGAGCCGTGCAGACGTCAAAGGTGCTGGCAGGAGTCCTCCGCCCAGGAGGGAGGGAGGAAGAGAGGGAGGAAGGGTAGTTTGCATGGACAGAACCTTAAAAAAATACACAGAGCCATGTCAGACTTGAGGTGATTTGAAAGGAACAAAACAGCAACTGTGAAGTATGATTGGAGGAACCCAGCTCTGCAGGGACTATGCCGTGAAGTCCTTGTCAAGTATTCTGGGGTAGGGCTGAATCAAGGCCAAGACACCCACATCCTAATTCCTGGAACCTGTCAATGTGACTATGTAGCAGAAAGGACTCTGCAGACATGATTAGATCAGGATCTTGTGATGGTCAGATTATCCTGGATTATCTGTGTGGTTCCTAAATGCAATCACAAGTGTCCTTATAAAATGGGAGGCAGAGGGGTATTTGAGCACACAAGAGCTGTCAAGATAGAAGCAGAGTCTGAAGTGATACACTGTGAAAACGGATGCAAGGCCACAGGGTGAAGCATGCATGTGGCCACCAGAAGCCGGAAAAGGCAAGGAAATGGTCTCTGCCCTTGGAGCTTTTAGAAGCACTAGCCCTGCCAACACCTGGTCTGTAGCCCAGTGAAACTGATTTTGGACTTCTGGACTCCAGAACTGTGAGGTAACTTGAGTTATTCTGAGCCACTAAGTTGGTAGCAATTTGTTAAAGCAGCAACAGGAAATGAATACATACTCCAGTGTTGAGGAACACAGCCCCACAATAAATAGAATTTGCCTGTGTGAAAAATTTATAACAAAGTAAGAAGTGTGTGAATGTATCAATAACCTCTTAATAGTTTGAGGCTTAAATGAAAACAGCTTTTTTCAAGATTATTTAGTGGGGGGGGGGAGGCTGTTATTTGTTGTCTTCTTTTGTTTATTTGCAGTACTCCTATTTGGGAGAGAGCTTTAAGAACCTGCATTTTGTTGGGGGCAGCATGGTGGTGGTTTTACAGTAAAAAAAAAGACTATCTTTGTCCAGAAACTACGTGTACTCCTCTACCTTCACCAGAAAAGATATCTTGGACCCAATGTTGTATAAAATCTGCTCATTTCAGGGGCATCTGTGTGGCTCAGTAGGTTTAGCATCAGACTTCAGCTCAGGTCATGATCTCACAGTTCACAGGTTTGAGCCCCATGTCAGGCTCTGTGTTAATGGCTCAGAGCCTCGAGCCTTCTTAAGATTGTGTCTCCCTCTCTCTGTTTATTTTTGAGCGAGAGAACGAGAGAGCGCGAGCGCAAGTCAGTAGGGGAGAGACAAAAATTTTAA
>NW_024414841.1:0-1147 GCF_014898765.1 Herpailurus yagouaroundi | reverse complement strand
CCCGCACACCCACGCATGCACACCCACACCCGCACATACACACATACACATGCACACGCGTACCCACAAATGCACGCCTACACACGCACGCGTACACCCGCACACCCACACCCACACATGCACACCCACATATGCATATGCACCCACACGGTGCACATTCACACATATGTACACACGAGTGCACCTGCACGTAAATACACCTCCCATGCATACATGTGTGCACATGCACTCAGACCTATGTGTACATGCGCATATGCACACCCACACACGTGTGCATGTGTGGGGTGTGCACCCGGGCCTTGACTGCCTGCCCTCTCCCTCTTGTCCCTGCTGCGGGCAGACAAGAACCCCACAGGCTTGGCCCCGGGGAAGGGCTCACGACGCCGTCCCAACAATGTTGGGGAGCGGTTCCGGGACACCCCACGCACATCCCACCGGCAACTCAGAACCCCACGCACGGCTGTCCTCGCTGCAAGGCCCAGGCGGATGGGCAGCACCCCCTTCCTGGGCCACACCGCCCCTCCTGACGGGGAAGCCACCATTTTTAAGGGCTTTTCTCCTGCAACGTGCCCTTCTTTTAATGCCCTGTTGCCTTAAGTGTGCCCTGGGTTTTGCCCGACCTGAGCTCCAGGCATCCAAAATCTGGAAAATCAGAAGGCAAGTGTCCGTGGACGGTCAGCCCACGTGATCAGAGGTGCGGCCTCCCCACCCTGCCGGTGGCAGCTCCCCAGCTCCCCGGCCCTGCCCAGGGCTCACCTGTCCTGTTGGCGTTGAGCGGACACTCACTCCAGGGCAGGGGGTCCTGGAAGGAGTTGAAGAAGTACCACATGACCCAGGCGATGATAGTGTTGTAGTAGAGGCCCACCATGAAGGACACGAACATGGACGCGATGCCTGGAGGGACCAGACCGTCACTGCTCAGGAGTGGGGGTCACTGCTGGGTGAGAGGTCAGTGCCGGGGGAGGGGTCACTGCTGGGTGAAGGGTCAGTGCCGGGCAAGGAGTCACTGCTGGGTGAGGGGTCAGTGCCGGGCGAGGGGTCACTGCTAGGTGAGGGGTCAGTGCCGGGCGAGGGGTCAGTGCCGGGCAAGGGGTCACTGGCGGGCGAGAGGTCAGTGCCGGCTGAGGGGTCACTGGTGGGCGAGGGG
>NW_024414840.1:0-2884 GCF_014898765.1 Herpailurus yagouaroundi | reverse complement strand
AAAAGAAAAGGAGTTGAGTAAAGACAGAGGCCTCTCACCTGTATCACAATGACCTTGGCAAGTGTCTCTTCTGATTGTTACCATGACTTATCCCTTTTATTGATTCACATAGTTTGGTGTCATCCTTTCATGAGGAAGTGGATTTCAATTGATCATGGTAGGTGGTCCTTGTAATATTTTGTGAATTATTTGTGTATGTGGTGATGATGGATGGACCATGCTGGTTGCTTTCAAAAGCACTTACACGGACAGTGTAACACGTTTTCTACCCTTGGAATCCCATACGGTCTTTTACTACCTTGTGTATGACTTACCTGAAATATCATGAATTGGTAGGTACCGAATAGGTTTTAGTGGCACTGAATGCCCTCATGGCCACTCACGCAGAATTCGTTGACACATTGCTCTTAAGCACACAATGACTGGGTCTTCCGTAAGCTGCGTGAAAGTGAGCATGCATCCTAACTAGGCAAACTGTTTGCTGCTGCTGTGAAGAACAGCTTCCTGAACTGTGAGCAATACCCACACACATATGGAACCCTAAGCAAGGCACAGTATATCTGTATTCTTTGAAAGAGTAAAGTAGTTACTTCAATTTGGCTTTCAGTGTGTTGCATGATAAGGCATTTAATTAGCTAAAACCCTCTTACAGACATGTTTGATTGCAAGTTGTGTGTACTCTCCACCGCGAAGTGTCATCTCATGTTGGATGGAATTAATGGACGCTGAGGCACCAGTGCATTCATGTCGAGGACAACCCTCTTGAACTCATCAAGAACTATGGGCCTTCTCAGGTAAGATTACGTGCAGGTGTTTCTCAAGGGCATAATCTTTAACACAGCCTAACCTAAGGCAGCTTTGGGCAGCCGGCAGTGATAGGATAGGCAGACACTGTGACCCCACAAAGCGCCTGGTCTCCTAGCAACTGCGGTGTAACTCTCAAGAGCCTGCTGCCTGATTTGGCTTCTGGTAGGAAATTCATCAGGGCCCGGCGGCGGCAGCGAGACCTGGCAAGCGCGGGCGGCCCCTAGCGGCCTCACCTCCTGAGCCGCATGAAGAGGTGGAGGCGCAGGCCGAGGGAGGCCCTGGCCCGGGCCACCTGGGGAGGAGCCTCTAGCGCTGCAGTAAGGGCCGCGCTGGAGGCGCCTGAGGAGAAGGTGGTGTACACGCGATGGCAACCGTCGCCACTGTCGCTGGCCAACAGCAACAAGGCGCTGATCGACGCTTTCAAGCTATTCGTGCCCGGCAGCAAGGAGTTCATGTGCTCAGACGCGGAGCTCTGGAGCTACCTCTGCAGCCTCAAGCACCAGTTCTCCCCCCGCATCCTGCGCAGCAAGGACGTCTATGGCTACTCCTCCCTCCTGGCCCAGGTTCCGAACCCCCGGTACCAGCCCCCCGAGGCCCGCCTCCAGACGCGCCGGCGAGCTGCCAGGAGGAGGCGCCACGGAGCCCAGAAGGTCGCCGCGGCCAGAGGAAGGTGCCGCCCCCGCCGCCGCCGTCCCGCGAGGACAGCAGCCCCCGCAAGCCCACGACCCCCGGGCCCAGCTCCGGGGGCCGCACCCTGGAGGAGAGTGGGAGGGCAGCCACCCCAACGCTGACCACCTCGCCCAGCATCCGCGTAGTCGGCGACGTGTGGGTCGAGAGCAGCGTGGCAGAAGCGCGGCCCCAAGCGCGCCATGTCCTGGGAGTGAACCTGGAACCCGTGGTGAGACTCCGCCGCGTCCCAGGGCCTGGGCGTGAGATGCGGGCCACAGCCGCGCGACCTCCCAGCCCCGGGACCGGTCGTGCCTGGAGGGATGAACCAGGGAGAGCCGGGCCCGCATCCCCTAGTGCACTTTAATGGCGAAGAAGCACCAGAGGGTCACGGCCCGCGCCTCCGGGAAGCGGCGCCGCCATCTGGGACTCCGGGGAAGCTGTGCCCTCTGCTGCCTCCAAGCACCGGGTCTGCGGAGGGAGGCGACCTCTGGACTGCAAGGGAGGTCCCATTTCTTCCTAACCCCAGATTGAGAGGTCTCCAGGACTGTAGGGGCAGATCCATGATCTCTCTTGTTCCCTCATTGCTCTGAAGTCGTCCGAAGAAGCCATTCCACCCCCACCCTCTCCAGAGAAATTTGGTTCCATGCTTGTGTAATAAAGCTAGAGTTTCTTTGCCATTCACCCACCTCCGGGCTACTCCCGCCGATTTCTTTCTTTCTTTGTGTGTATGTGTATGTATATATATCTTCTAGGATGATTTAAAGTACATATTCTTTAAATGTTTAGATGAGACAGTAGAGAAAAAAGGGTGTGACTTAGGGGTCTGCACCCAGATTAAAATAAGATTACTGAAGTATAGTATACATTCAAAAGGACATATATTATTTTTTTCGTGTTTGTTTATTTTTGAGAGAGAGACACCGTGTGAGCAGGGGAGGGCCAGATAGGGAGCCACAGGATCCAAGCAGGCTCCAGTCTCTGAGCTGTCAGCACAGAACCTGATGCGGGGCTCGAACTCACAAACCATGGGATCATGACCTGAGCCAAAGTTGGACATTTAAGTGACTTGCCACCCAGGCACGCAAAAAAGAACATATATTATTAAATGTATTCTGAGCACAGCTTGATGCAATTCAGTTCAATATACTTGTGGAATCAGCACTCATTAAAAAAGGTACCAGGACCCCAAGGGACCACCTGTGCCTCTTTCAGTCACGGTCTATCTCTCCTTTGGGACGGCAATTTTTCGGACTTCTTGCAGAATATACAACCTTTGCTTGTTTTTGGACTATATAGAAATGGAATATTGTGTGCTACACCTACCTTCTTTCACTCAAACTTATGTTAGTGATATTTGTTATTCATCGTAGTGCCTGCGTAGTGCCTGTGAGCTCTGAATACTTGATAG
>NW_024414839.1:0-1034 GCF_014898765.1 Herpailurus yagouaroundi | reverse complement strand
CTCCCTCTCTCTTCCTCCTCTGGGATACCAATTATGCGTATATTATTTCTTTTTAGTGTATCACTTAGTTCTCTAATTTTCCCCTCATACTCCTGGATTTTTTGATCTCTCTTTTTCTCAGCTTCCTCTTTTTCCATAACTTTATCTTCTAGTTCACTTATTCTGTCCTCTGCCTCTTCAATCCGAGCCGTGGTGGTTTCCATTTTGTTATGCATTTCGTTTAAAGCGTTTTTCAGCTCCTCGTGACTGTTCCTTAGTCCCTTGATCTCTGTAGCAAGAGATTCTCTGCTGTCAGCTATACTGTTTTCAAGCCCAGCGATTAATTTTATGACTATTATTCTAAATTCACTTTCTGTTATATTATTTAAATCCTTTTTGATCAGCTCATTAGCTGTTGTTATTTCCTGGAGATTCTTCTGAGGGGAATTCTTCCGCTTGGTCATTTTGGATAGTCCCTGGCGTGGTGAGGACCTGCAGGGCACTTCCCCTGTGCTGTGGTGTATAACTGGAGTTGGTGGGCGGAGCCGCAGTCAGACCTGATGTCTGCCCCCAGCCCACCGCTGGGGCCACAGTCAGACTGGTGCGTGCCTTCTCTTCCCCTCTCCTAGGGGCGGGATTCACTGTGGGGTGGGGTGGCCTGTCTGGGCTACTTGCACACTGCCAGGCTTGTGATGCTGGGGATCTGGCGTCTTAGCTGGGGTGGGTAGGCAAGGTGCACAGGGGCAGGAGGGGCAGGCTTAGCTTGCTTCTCCTTAGGTGATCCACTTCAGGAGGGGCCCTGTGGCAGCAGCAGGGAGTCAGATCCGCTGCCGGAGGTTTGGCTCCGCAGAAGCGCAGAGTTGGGTGTTTGCGCGGAGCGAGCAAGTTCCCTGGCAGGAACTGGTTCTCTTTGGGATTTTGGCTGGGGGATGGGCGGGGAAGATGGCGCTGGCGAGCGCCTTTGTTCCCCACCAAACTGAGCTCTGTCGTCAGGGGGCTCAGCAGCTTTCCTTCCCTTTGTCCTCCAGCCTTCCCGCTTTCTGAGCAGAGCTGTT
>NW_024414838.1:0-1744 GCF_014898765.1 Herpailurus yagouaroundi | reverse complement strand
TTTTTTTTGTGTGTCTTCTTCAGTTCCTTTCATAAGCTTTCTATAATTTTCAGTGTATAGATTTTTTCACCTCTTTGGTTAGATTTATTCCTAGGTATTTTACGGTTTTTGGTGCAACTGTAAATGGGATCGATTCCTTGATTTCTCTTTCTGTTGCTTCATTGTTGGTGTATAGGAATGCAACCAATTTCTGTGCATTGATTTTATATCCTGCAACTTTTCTGAATTCATGAATCAATTCTAGCAGTATTTTAGTGAAATCTTTTGGGTTCTCCATATAGAGTATCATGTCATCTGTGAAGAGTGAAAGTTTGACCTCCTCCTGGCCAATTTGGATGCCTTTTATTTCTTTGTGTTGTCTGATTGCAGAGGCTAAGACTTCCAATACTATGTTGAATAACAGTGGTGAGAGTGGACATCCCTGTCTTGTTCCTGACCTTAGAGGGAAAGCTCTCAGTTTTTCCCCATTGAGGATGATATTAGTGTTGGGTCGTTCATATATGGCTTTTATAATCTCGAGGTATGCTCCTTCTATCCCTAGTTTCTTGAGGGTTTTTATCAAGAAACGATGCTGTATTTTGTCAAATGCTTTCTCTGCATCTATTCAGAGGATCATATGGTTCTTGTCCTTTCTTTTATTGATGTGATGAATCACGTTAATTGTTTGCAGTGGAATTGTTGCAATTTTCCTTCCAGTTCTATTTTTTGGAACAGCTTCAAGAGAATAGGTGTTAACTCTTCCTTAAATGTTTGGTAGAATTCCCCTGGAAAGTCATCTGTCCCTGGACTCTTGCTTTTTGGCAGATTTTTGATTACTAATTCAATTTCCTTATTGGTTATGGGTCTGTTCAAATTTTCTATTTCTTCCTGTTTCAGTTTTGGTAGTGTATCTGTTTCTAGGAATTTTTCCGTTTCTTCCAGATTGTCCATTGTATTGACATATAATTGCTCATAATATTCTCTTATTATTGTTTGTATTTCTGCTCTGTTAGTTGTGATCCCTCCTCTTTCATTCTTGATTTTATTTATTTGGGTCCTTTCCATTTTCTTTTTGATCAAACTGGCTAGTGGTTTATCAATTTCGTTAATTCAAAGAACCAGCTTCTCGTTTCATTGATCGGTTCTGCTATTTTTTTGGTTTTGATAGCGTTAATTTCTGCTCTAATCGTTATTGTTTCATGTGTTCTGCTGGTTTTGGGTTTTATTTGTTGTTCTTTTTGCAGCTCCTTAAGGCGTAAGGTTAGGTTGTGTATCTGAGATCTTTCTTCCATTTTTAGGAAGGCCTGGATTGCTATATGCTTTCCTCTTATGACTGCCTTTGCTGTGTCCCAGAGGTTTTGGGTTCTGGTGTTATAATTTTCATTGACTCCCATACACTTTTTAATTTCCTCTTTAACTTCTTGGTTGGCCCATTCATTCTTTAGAAGGATGTTCTTTAGTCTCCAAGTATTTGTTACCTTTCCAAATTTTCTTGTTGTTGATTTCGAATTTCATAGCATTGTGGTCTGAAAATATGCACGGTATGATATCGATCTTTTTGTACTTGCTGAGGGCTGATTTGTGTCCCAGTATATGGTCTATTCTGGAGAACATTTCCATGTGCACTGGAGAATGTATATTATACTGCTTTAGGATGAAATGTTCTGAATATATCTGTTAAGTCCATCTGGTCCAGTGTGTCATTCAAAGTCATTGTTTCCTTGTTGATTTTTTGATTAGACGATCTGTCCATCGTGTGAGTGGG
>NW_024414837.1:0-1757 GCF_014898765.1 Herpailurus yagouaroundi | reverse complement strand
CCCAGCATCACAAGCCTGGCAGTGTGCAAGTAGCCCAGACAGGCCACACCACCCCACAGTGAATCCCGCCCCTAGGAGAGGGGAAGAGAAGGCACACACCAGTCTGACTGTGGACACAGCGGTGGGCTGGGGGCAGACATCAGGTCTGACTGCGGCTCCGCCCACCAACTCCAGTTATACACCACAACACAGGGGAAGTGCCCTGCAGGTCCTCACCACGCCAGAGACTATCCAAAATGACCAAGCGGAAGAATTCCCCTCAGAAGAATCTCCAGGAAATAACAACAGCTAATGAGCTGATCAAGAAGGATTTAAATAATATAACAGAAAGTGAATTTAGAATAATAGTCATAAAATTAATCGCTGGGCTTGAAAACAGTATAGCTGACAGCAGAGAATCTCTTGCTACAGAGATCAAGGGACTAAGGAACAGTCATGAGGAGCTGAAAAAAGCTTTAAACGAAATGCATAACAAAATGGAAACCACCACGGCTCGGATTGAAGAGGCAGAGGAGAGAATAGGTGAACTAGAAGATAAAGTTATGGAAAAAGAGGAAGCTGAGAAAAAGAGAGATAAAAAAATCCAGGAGTATGAGGGGAAAATTAGAGAACTAAGTGATACACTAAAAAGAAATAATATACGCATAATTGGTATCCCAGAGGAGGAAGAGAGAGGGAAAGGTGCTGAAGGGGTACTTGAAGAAATAATAGCTGAGAACTTCCCTGAAGTGGGGAAGGAAAAAGGCATTGAAATCCAAGAGGCACAGAGAACTCCCTTCAGACGTAACTTGAATCGATCTTCTGCACGACATATCATAGTGAAACTGGCAAAATACAAGGATAAAGAGAAAATTCTGAAAGCAGCAAGGGGTAAACGTGCCCTCACATATAAAGGGAGACCTATAAGACTCGTGACTGATCTCTCTTTTGAAACTTGGCAGGCCAGAAAGAATTGGCACGAGATCTTCAGTGTGATAGACAGAAAAAATATGCAGCCGAGAATCCTTTATCCAGCAAGTCTGTCATTTAGAATAGAAGGAGAGATAAAGGTCTTCCCAAACAAACAAAAACTGAAGGAATTTGTCACCACTAAACCAGCCCTACAAGAGATCCTAAGGGGGACCCTGTGAGACAAAGTGCCAGAGACATCACTACAAGCATAAAACATACAGACATCACAATGACTCTAAACCCATATCTTTCTATAATAACACTGAATGTAAATGGATTAAATGCGCCAACCAAAAGACATAGGGTATCAGAATGGATAAAAAAACAAGACCCATCTATTTGCTGTCTACAAGAGACTCATTTTAGACCTGAGGACACCTTTAGATTGAGAGTGAGGGGATGGAGAACTATTTATCATGCTACTGGAAGCCAAAAGAAAGCTGGAGTAGCCATACTTAGATCAGACAAACTAGACTTTCAATTAAAGGCTGTAACAAGAGATGAAGAAGGACATTATATAATAGTGACACGGTCTATCCATCAGGAAGAGCTAACAATTATAAATGTCTATGTGCCGAATACTGGAGCGCCCAAATATATAAAACAATTACTCATAAACATAAGCAACCTTATTGATAAGAATGTGGTAATTGCAGGGGACTTTAACACCCCACTTACAGAAATGGATAGATCATCTAGACACACGGTCAATAAAGAAACAAGGGCCCTGAATGAGACATTGGATCAGATGGACTTGACAGATATATTTAGAACTCTGCATCCCAAAGCAACAGAATATACTTTCT
>NW_024414836.1:0-1032 GCF_014898765.1 Herpailurus yagouaroundi | reverse complement strand
TGACTGATCTCTCTTTTGAAACTTGGCAGGCCAGAAAGAATTGGCACGAGATTTTCAGTGTGCTAGACAGAAAAAATATGCAGCCGAGAATCCTTTATCCAGCAAGTCTGTCATTTAGAATAGAAGGAGAGATAAAGGTCTTCCCAAACAAACAAAAACTGAAGGAATTTGTCACCACTAAACCAGCCCTACAAGAGATCCTAAGGGGGACCCTGTGAGACAAAGTACCAGAGACATCACTACAAGCATAAAACATACAGACATCACAATGACTCTAAACCCATATCTTTCTATAATAACACTGAATGTAAATGGATTAAATGCGCCAACCAAAAGACATAGGGTATCAGAATGGATAAAAAAACAAGACCCATCTATTTGCTGTCTACAAGAGACTCATTTTAGACCTGAGGACACCTTTAGATTGAGAGTGAGGGGATGGAGAACTATTTATCATGCTACTGGAAGCCAAAAGAAAGCTGGAGTAGCCATACTTATATCAGACAAACTAGACTTTAAATTAAAGGCTGTAACAAGAGATGAAGAAGGACATTATATAATAGTGACAGGGTCTATCCATCAGGAAGAGCTAACAATTATAAATGTCTATGCGCCGAATACCGGAGCGCCCAAATATATAAAACAATTACTCATAAACACAAGCAACCTTATTGATAAGAATGTGGTAATTGCAGGGGACTTTAACACCCCACTTACAGAAATGGATAGATCATCTAGACACACGGTCAATAAAGAAACAAGGGCCCTGAATGAGACATTGGATCAGATGGACTTGACAGATATATTTAGAACTCTGCATCCCAAAGCAACAGAATATACTTTCTTCTCGAGTGCACATGGAACATTCTCCAAGATAGATCATATACTGGGTCACAAAACAGCCCTTCATAAGTTTACAAGAATTGAAATCATACCATGCATACTTTCAGACCACAATGCTATGAAGCTTGAAATCAACCACAGGAAAAAGTCTGGAAAACCTCCAAAAGCATGGAGGTTAAAGAACACCCT
>NW_024414835.1:0-1185 GCF_014898765.1 Herpailurus yagouaroundi | reverse complement strand
TTAACAGTCTCTTATGCTTTGGCTCTCTCCCACTCTAACCTCTTTTTTTTTTTTTTTTCCTTCCCCTCCCCCATGGGTTCCTGTTAAGTTTCTCAGGATCCACATAAGAGTGAAACCATATGGTATCTGTCTTTCTCTGTATGGCTTATTTCACTTAGCATCACACTCTCCAGTTCCATCCACGTTGCTACAAAAGGCCATATTTCATTTTTCTCATTGCCACGTAGTATTCCATTGTGTATATAAACCACAATTTCTTTATCCATTCATCAGTTGATGGACATTTAGGCTCTTTCCATAATTTGGCTATTGTTGAGAGTGCTGCTATGAACATTGGGGTACAAGTGCCCCTATGCATCAGTACTCCTGTGTCCCTTGGATAAATTCCTAGCAGTGCTATTGCTGGGTCATAGGGTAGGTCTATTTTTAATTTTCTGAGGAACCTCCACACTGCTTTCCAGAGCGGCTGCACCAATTTGCATTCCCACCAACAGTGCAAGAGGGTTCCCGTTTCTCCACATCCTCTCCAGCATCTATAGTCTCCTGATTTGTTCATTTTGGCCACTCTGACTGGCGTGAGGTGATACCTGAGTGTGGTTTTGATTTGTATTTCTCTGATAAGGAGCGACGCTGAACATCTTTTCATGTGCCTGTTGGCCATCCGGATGTCTTCTTTAGAGAAGTGTCTATTCATGTTTTCTGCCCATTTCTTCACTGGGTTATTTGCTTTTCGGGTGTGGAGTTTGGTGAGCTCTTTATAGATTTTGGATACTAGCCCTTTGTCCGATATGTCATTTGCAAATATCTTTTCCCATTCCGTTGGTTGCCTTTTAGTTTTGTTGGTTGTTTCCTTTGCTGTGCAGAAGCTTTTTATCTTCATAAGGTCCCAGTAATTCACTTTTGCTTTTAATTCCCTTGCCTTTGGGGATGTGTCGAGTAAGAGATTGCTACGGCTGAGGTCAGAGAGGTCTTTTCCTGCTTTCTCCTCTAAGGTTTTGATGGTTTCCTGTCTCACATTCAGGTCCTTGATCCATTTTGAGTTTATTTTTGTGAATGGTGTGAGAAAGTGGTCTAGTTTCAACCTTCTGCATGTTGCTGTCCAGTTCTCCCAGCACCATTTGTTAAAGAGACTGTCTTTTTTCCATTGGATGTTCTTTCCTGCTTTGTCAAAGATGAGTTGGCCAT
>NW_024414834.1:0-1312 GCF_014898765.1 Herpailurus yagouaroundi | reverse complement strand
ACACAGAATCGGAAACAGGCTCCAGGCTCTGAGCCATCAGCCCAGAGACCGACGCGGGGCTCGAACTCACGGACCGCGAGATCGTGACCTGGCTGAAGTCGGACGCTTAACCGACTGCGCCACCCAGGCGCCCCCAGATGATAATTTTTGACACATCTGTATTTTCTTTTTATTTCATCACCCTTTTCCCTTAGTCTTTACCTGTCTCGGGATCTTTATATAATTAGTCACAAGGAACAATTGTTATCGCTCATGTATTGATGATGGATTATATGCTAGTTCTTCATAGATCTTCTGATTACAAATTCCCATAAAATACACTAGATTTCAATAGCCTTTCAAGATGAGTTTGTGTTATTGAAGTTTGTGTGTTGGAACTTAAAGGGAAACCAAGAAAGTACTAAAGTGATGTCACTGTTCATTGTCCTGGGTTATTTTTCCCTGTTCTCTAGCTACCACTATCTTACATATACTTCAATGCCTGATCAAGAAACTTTTTTTTTTCATGTTTTACATGGTGATTTAAGTCAGTTAAGATGTTTTCCTTTTTGTGACTCTTTTTTAAAAATGTCATTATTTTGAACTGAAACTATAATAGAAGTGTGGAGAACAGTGGAGAGGACAAGAATTAGAAGGCGAAATTGGCTTTCATTCTTGCTGTCCTCATGATAGCACACAGCCTCTCTCATTAGTGTCATATACAGTGTTGACATTTATAATCCCTTATACACCAATTTCTATAAATAGGAGGCAAATATCATGCTTACTTTTACAAGTTTTGTCTTTCTGTGGGGCACCTGGCTGGCTCAGTCAGTATAGCATGCAACTCTTGATCTCGGGATTCTAAGTTTGAGCCCCATATTGGGTGTAGAGATTACTTTTTAAAAATTTTTTATTTAAATCCAAGTTACTTAACATATAGTGTAATAAAGGGTTCAGGAGTAGAGTGTAGTGATTCATCAGTTATGCTTTAATGCCCCTTGCCCACTTAGCCCATTCCCCCACCCCAAACCCTCCAGCAACCCTCAGTTTGTTCTCTGTATTTAAGAGTCTCTTATGGTTTGCCTCCTCCTCTGTTTTTATCTAATTTTTTCTTCCCTTCCCTTATGTTCATCTGTTTTTTTTTCAATGTATGACATTTATTGTCAAATTGGTTTCCATACAACACCCAGTGCTCATCCCAAAAGGTGCCCTCCTCAATACCCATCACCCAGCCCCCCTCCCTCCTACCCCCCATCAACCCTCAGTGTGTTCTGTTTTTAAGAGTCTCATGCTTTGGCTCTCTCCCACTCTAACCTCTTTTTTTTTTTTT
>NW_024414833.1:0-1045 GCF_014898765.1 Herpailurus yagouaroundi | reverse complement strand
CAAAAGGCAACCAACGGAATGGGAAAAGATATTTGCAAATGACATATCGGACAAAGGGCTAGTATCCAAAATCTATAAAGAGCTCACCAAACTCCACACCCGAAAAGCAAATAACCCAGTGAAGAAATGGGCAGAAAACATGAATAGACACTTCTCTAAAGAAGACATCCGGATGGCCAACAGGCACATGAAAAGATGTTCAGCGTCGCTCCTTATCAGGGAAATACAAATCAAAACCACACTCAGATATCACCTCACACCAGTCAGAGTGGCCAAAATGAACAAATCAGGAGACTATAGATGCTGGAGAGGATGTGGAGAAACGGGAACCCTCTTGCACTGTTGGTGGGAATGCAAATTGGTGCAGCCGCTCTGGAAAGCAGTGTGGAGGTTCCTCAGAAAATTAAAAATAGACCTACCCTATGACCCAGCAGTAGCACTGCTAGGAATTTACCCAAGGGACACAGGAGTACTGATGCATAGGGGCATCTGTACCCCAATGTTCATAGCAGCACTCTCAACAATAGCCAAATTATGGAAAGAGCCTAAATGTCCATCAACTGATGAATGGATAAAGAAATTGTGGTTTATATACACAATGGAATACTACGTGGCAATGAGAAAAAATGAAATATGGCCTTTTGTAGCAACGTGGATGGAACTGGAGAGTGTGATAGTAAGTGAAATAAGCCATACAGAGAAAGACAGATACCATATGGTTTCACTCTTATGTGGATCCTGAGAAACTTAACAGGAACCCATGGGGGAGGGGAAGGAAAAAAAAAAAAAAAGAAAAAGAGGTTAGAGTGGGAGAGAGCCAAAGCATAAGAGACTGTTGAGAACTGAGAGCAAACTGAGGGTTGATGGGGGGTGGGAGGGAGGAGAGGGTGGGTGATGGGTATTGAGGAGGGCACCTTTTGGGATGAGCACTGGGTGTTGTATGGAAACCAATTTGACAATAAATTTCATATATAAATTAAAAAAATAAATAAATAAATAAAACCCTCCAAATTTCTTATTGTGTATCTCCCACGTATGTATGTCC
>NW_024414832.1:0-1737 GCF_014898765.1 Herpailurus yagouaroundi | reverse complement strand
TTTGGATTGTTGTATTTTCATTTTCGTTTGTTTCCATATATTTTTTAATTTCTTCTCGAATTGCCTGGTTGACCCACTCATTCGTTAGTAGGGTGTTCTTTAACCTCCATGCTTTTGGGGGTTTTCCAGACTTTTTTCTGTGGTTGATTTCAAGCTTCATAGCATTGTGGTCTGAAAGTATGCATGGTATGATTTCAATTCTTGTAAACTTATGAAGGGCTGTTTTGTGACCCAGTATATGATCTGTCTTGGAGAATGTTCCATGTGCACTCGAGAAGAAAGTATATTCTGTTGCTTTGGGATGCAGAGTTCTAAATAGATCTGTCAAGTCCATCTGATCCAATGTCTCATTCAGGGCCCTTGTTTCTTTATTGACCGTGTGTCTAGATGATCTATCCATTTCTGTAAGTGGGGTGTTAAAGTCCCCTGCAATTACCACATTCTTCTCAATAAGGTTGCTTATGTTTATGAGTCATCGTTTTATGTATTTGGACGCTCCGGTATTCGGCGCATAGACATTTATAATTGTTAGCTCTTCCTGATGGATAGACCCTGTCACTATTATATAATGTCCTTCTTCATCACTTGTTACAGCCTTCAATTTAAAGTCTAGTTTGTCTGATATAAGTATGGCTACTCCAGCTTTCTTTTGGCTTCCAGTAGCATGATAAATAGTTCTCCATCCCCTCACTCTCAATCTAAAGGTGTCCTCAGGTCTAGAATGAGTCTCTTGTAGACAGCAAATAGATGGGTCTTGCTTTTTTATCCATTCGGATACCCTATGTCTTTTGGTTGGCGCATTTAATCCATTTACATTCAGTGTTATTATAGAAAGATATGGGTTTAGAGTCATTGTGATGTCTGTATGTTTTATGCTTGTAGTGATGTCTCTGGTACTTTGTGTCACAGGGTCCCCCTTAGGATCTCTTGGAGGGCTGGTTTAGTGGTGACAAATTCCTTCAGTTTTTGTTTGTTTGGGAAGACCTTTATCTCTCCTTCTATTCTAAATGACAGACTTGCTGGATAAAGGATTCTCGGGTGTATATTTTTTCTGTCTAGCACACTGAAAATCTCGTGCCAATTCTTTCTGGCCTGCCAAGTTTCAAAAGAGAGATCAGTCAGGAGTCTTATAGGTCTCCCTTTCTATGTGAGGGCACGTTTACCCCTTGCTGCTTTCAGAATTTTCTCTTTATCCTTGTATTTTGCCAGTTTCACTATGAGATGTCGTGCAGAAGATCGATTCAAGTTACGTCTGAAGGGAGTTCTCTGTGCCTCTTGGATTTCAATGCCTTTTTCCTTCCCCACTTCAGGGAAGTTCTCAGCTATTATTTCTTCAAGTACCCCTTCAACACCTTTCCCTCTCTCTTCCTCCTCTGGGATACCAATGATGCGTATATTATTTCTTTTTAGTGTATCACTTAGTTCTCTAATTTTCCCTTCATACTCCTGGATTTTTTTATCTCTATTTTTCTCAGCTTCCTCTTTTTCCACAACTTTATCTTCTAGTTCACCTATTCTCTCCTCTGCCTCTTCAATCCGAGCCGTGGTGGTTTCCATTTTGTTATGCATTTCGTTTAAAGCGTTTTTCAGCTCCTTGTGACTGTTCCTTAGTCCCTTGATCTCTGTAGCAAGAGATTCTCTGCTGTCAGCTATACTCTTTTCAAGCCCAGCGATTAATTTTATGACTATGATTCTAAATTCACTTTCTGTTATATTATTTAAATCCTTTTTGATCAG
>NW_024414831.1:0-2548 GCF_014898765.1 Herpailurus yagouaroundi | reverse complement strand
CTAGGTATTTTATGCTTCTTGGTGCAATTGTGAATGGGATCAGTTTCTTTATTTGTCTTTCTGTTGCTTCATTGTTAGTGTATAAGGATGCAACTGATTTCTGTACATTGATTTTGTATCCTGCAACTTTGCTGAATTCATGTACCAGTTCTAGCAGACTTTTGGTGGAGTCTATCGGATTTTTCCATGTATAATATCATGTCATCTGCAAAAAGCGAAAGCTTGACTTCATCTTTGCCAATTTGGATGCCTTTGATTTCCTTTTGTTGTCTGATTGCTGATGCTAGAACTTCCAGCACTATGTTAAACAACAGCGGTGAGAGTGGGCATCCCTGTCGTGTTCCTGATCTCAGGGGAAAAGCTCTCAGTTTTTCCCCGTTGAGGATGATGTTAGCTGTGGGCTTTTCATAAATGGCTTTTATGATCTTTAAATATGTTCCTTCTATCCCGACTTTCTCAAGGGTTTTTATTAAGAAAGGGTGCTGGATTTTGTCAAAGGCCTTTTCTGCATCGATTGACAGGATCATATGGTTTTTCTCTTTTTTTTTGTTAATGTGATGTATCACGTTGATTGATTTGCGAATGCTGAACCAGCCCTGCATCCCAGGAATGAATCCCACTTGATCCTGGTGAACAATTCTTTTTATATGCCGTTGAATTCGATTTGCTAGTATCTTATTGAGAATTTTGGCATCCGTATTCATCAGGGATATTGGCCTGTAGTTCTCTTTTTTTACTGGGTCTCTGTCTGATTTAGGAATCAAAGTAATACTGGCTTCATAGAATGAGTCTGGAAGTTTTCCTTCCCTTTCTATTTCTTGGAATAGCTTGAGAAGGATAGGTATTATCTCTGCTTTAAACGTCTGGTAGAACTCCCCTGGGAAGCCATCTGGTCCTGGACTCTTATTTGTTGGGAGATTTTTGATAACCGATTCAATTTCTTCGCTGGTGATGGGTCTGTTCAAGCTTTCTCTTTCCTCCTGATTGAGTTTTGGAAGCGTGTGGGTGTTCAGGAATTTGTCCATTTCTTCCAGGTTGTCCAATTTGTTGCCATATAATTTTTCATAGTATTCCCTGATAATTGTTTGTATATCTGAGGGATTGGTTGTAATAATTCCATTTTCATTCGTGATTTTATCTATTTGGGTCATCTCCCGTTTCTTTTTGAGAAGCCTGGCTAGAGGTTTGTCAATTTTGTTTATTTTTTCAAAAAACCAACTCTTGGTTTCGTTGATCTGCTCTACAGTTTTTTTAGATTCTATATTGTTTATTTCTGCTCTGATCTTTATTATTTCTCTTCTTCTGCTGGGTTTAGGCTGCCTTTGCTGTTCTGCTTCTGTTTCCTTTAGGTGTGCTGTTAGATTTAGTATTTGGGATTTTTCTTGTTTCTTGAGATAGGCCTGGATTGCAAAGTATTTTCCTCTCAGGACTGCCTTCGCTGCGTCCCAAAGCATTTGGATTGTTGTATTTTCATTTTCGTTTGTTTCCATATATTTTTTAATTTCTTCTCGAATTGCCTGGTTGACCCACTCAATCGTTAGTAGGGTGTTCTTTAACCTCCATGCTTTTGGAGGTTTTCCAGACTTTTTTCTGTGGTTGATTTCATGCTTCATATCCTTGTGGTCTGAAAGTATGCATGGTATGATTTCAATTCTTGTAAACTTATGAAGGGCTGTTTTGTGACCCAGTATATGATCTATCTTGGAGAATGTTCCATGTGCACTCGAGAAGAAAGTGTATTCTGTTGCTTTGGGATGCAGAGTTCTAAATAGATCTGTCAATTCCATCTGATCCAATGTCTCATTCAGGGCCCTTGTTTCTTTATTGACCGTGTGTCTAGATGATCTATCCATTTCTGTAAGTGGGGTGTTAAAGTCCCCTGCAATTACCACATTCTTCTCAATAAGGTTGCTTATGTTTATGAGTAATTGTTTTATATATTTGGGCGCTCCGGTATTCGGCGCATAGACATTTATAATTGTTAGTTCTCCCTGATGGATAGACCCTGTCACTATTATATAATGTCCTTCTTCATCTCTTGTTACAGCCTTTAATTTAAAGTCTAGTTGGTCTGATATAAGTATGGCTACTCCAGCTTTCTTTTGGCTTCCAGTAGCATGATAAATAGTTCTCCATCCCCTCACTCTCAATCTAAAGGTGTCCTCAGGTCTAAAATGAGTCTGTTGTAGACAGCAAATAGATGGGTCTTGTTTTTTTATCCATTCTGATACCCTATGTCTTTTGCTTGGCGCATTTAATCCATTTACATTCAGTGTTATTATAGAAAGATACGGGTTTAGAGTCATTGTGATGTCTGTATGTTTTATGCTTGTAGTGATGTCTCTGGTACTTTGTCTCACAGGGTCCCCCTTAGGATGTCTTGTAGGGCTGGTTTAGTGGTGACAAATTCCTTCAGTTTTTGTTTGTTTGGGAACACCTTTATCTCTCCTTCTATTCTAAATGACAGGCTTGCTGGATAAAGGATTCTCGGCTGCATATTTTTTCTGTCTAGCACACTGAAAATCTCGTGCCAACTCTTTCTGGCCTG
>NW_024414830.1:0-2564 GCF_014898765.1 Herpailurus yagouaroundi | reverse complement strand
AGGGACCTCCTGCTTGGACCCAGGGACTGAGCTCCAGCTGCAGCTGCCAGATCCGGCTCTGTGGGGGTCCTCCCCCCCCCTCCCCGGGGGGTCCACCACCACCCCCGCGGGGGCTGTGTCTCAGTCGGTTAAGCATGATCTCATGGGTCCTGAGATCGAGCCCCATGTTGGGCTCTGCACTGACAGCACAGAGCCTGCTTGGGATTCTCTCTCTCCCTCTCTCTCTCTCTCTCTCTGCTCCTTCCCCGCTAGTATTCTCTCTCAAAATAAATAAATAAACGTTAAAAAAAAAAAGTTCAAAGTGTGAGTGAGGACCAAGCTTGCTTTATTCCCAGCAGCCTTGTTTACGTTCACGCACATGTGGCCATCTGTAAAGAAAGGATGGAACCACGCAAGTGCATTCAGAGAAACTTCGTATGTGTGGGACTTTGTAGACAGAGATGTTGCTAATGTCACTAGAAGACTAACCTGGACTTGCCTTTCTGGTGGGTAGGATGGGAGTCGCATCTGGCCACCTCCCCTTCTCCCTGCCCTGGCCTGTTTCTTCGTGGGGATCCTCACTCCGAAGCCAGGCTTCCAGTTAGCCGTACATAGCCACGAAGGAGGGCGGCTAAGGTTTCCTCTATGTCAGAGCCACTAATGCACCCACAGGCCCTCTAAGGAACCACCTAAGAGAGGAGCAAACGTGACTTCCTCCTAGTTGGGGAAGCTCAGACCCAGAGCAGCTGGGGGGGGGGTGTGGCAGGCAGGGCAACATTCGGGCTGGACATCGGGATCCCCAGTAGAAAAATCCTAGGGGCGCCTGGGTGGCTCGGTCAGTCAAGTGTCTTGATTTCGACTCAAGTCATGATCTCACGGTTCATGGGATCGAGCCCTGCGTCTCTTGGGATTCTTCCCCCCCGCCCCCCCCGCCTCTCTGCCCTTCCCCCACTCACACTCTCTCAGAATAAATACATTAACTTTTAACAAACTTCCCAGATAACTTGCCGTTTGCTAAGATCCATCCTCATACGGGACTTATTATGTGTTTGTGCTGGGACCATTAATGAGAGCTTTTTCCCCCCCCCCCTCATTTTGGCAGCTCCAAACGACCACTTGCTTTATAGCAACCGGTCTCAAATTTATTTCACCTTGGAGTCTCACGAGGACGCACTGCATGATGCAGAAATAGCATGTAAGCTCCGCCCAATGGGTTTTAAGGTGAGTGGGATGGGAGGGCTGGGAATGGGTTGTACTATCGACAGGAAATGGCAGGAAGAGCTGCCTCCCTGGGAGTTTGGGTCACTAGAGCTCAAGCAGAGCAGGGAAGAGGCTTTGCAAAGGAGCTGGGGGTCCCTTGGCAAAGGGTGACTCAAGAGTCTGCAAGGGAACTGGATTCTTCCCCAGCTTACTTACTCACCTGATGGCCTGCCAAGCAGCCTGGGCTTTGTTCAGAACTTCTCCAGAACTCTTCAGAGCATGGACTTAGCGGTCAGACCACCTGAGTTTCTGTTATGTCCCAGTTCTGCTACTTTTACCAGCCGTGTGGCCTGGGCAAGCTACTTAACCTCTCTGGGCCTTCTCTCCTGTCTGTGCAATAGGGGGATACTCAAAGCACCCACTTCAAAGGGTTAATCGCGAGGATTACACGACCTTATACATGTAGGGTGCTTAGAACGATGCCTGGCCCATAGCATTATGTGTCCAATCATCATTTTCCAGGGACAGTAGAGAGGAGCATGAGCAAAGTATGGCTGGCTGGTTGTGTCATTTCCAGTCCTTAATATAATCGCCTGCTGGTGGCCCTAAACATCTGGGTCACATTGGATGGGTAGGGGGAAAGCCGGGTTAGGCATCTCTCAGGATTCTAGGATGCGAAGCATCACTTTCTGCGTCTCGGGCCTCAGGACCAGTCCTTAGCCACACGTCAATATTTTGTTTGGGAGACTAGGTTCGGGCCTGAGCTCTACTGCTTGCAAGCCAAGTGACCGTGGGGAAGTCGCTTCACTCTCTGGCCCCCAAGTGTCCTTGGTGGCAAAGCGCAGCTATTACTAGTCACCCTGATCGCCTCCTGGGGATGTGGTGAGGGTCACGGGTGAGCGCGGCCAAGGGGCCATGCTGGGAGCGCTACCACTTGCCCAGCCTTGGTGCAGTGCTGTCTCGACGCGAGCCCCGGGATGCCTTCTTCCGAACCCCAACTTAGCCGGGTCCTGATCTGTGATCCCTTATCTGAATCCCGTGGGGCCAGAAGCGTTCAGAGTCCAGAATGTTTCTGATTGCAGAAAGACCATATACTACGTGGCACCCTCGGCGAGCTCTGGACAGCGCTCCTCAATCACACACGCTAATATTTCTGCAGTACGTTAGGTGAGAATTCGTGAGAATTCACACTAAGCGACTGTAACGCCGTCCATATCACTGTAGCCTGGGTTTTGCCACACCTGATGACTTTTGACGGCAGGAAAACTGTGGCTTATCAGACTGTTTCTGGAACTAGGACGCTCAGATCAGGCATTTGTGGATGTGCACACAGAGCCCTTAGGGTCCGAGTGAATCCCGTATGTTCTTTGATGAGAAGGTTTTCG
>NW_024414829.1:0-1680 GCF_014898765.1 Herpailurus yagouaroundi | reverse complement strand
GTGACTGTTCCTTAGTCCCTTGATCTCTGTAGCAAGAGATTCTCTGCTGTCAGCTATACTGTTTTCAAGCCCAGCGATTAATTTTATGACTATTATTCTAAATTCACTTTCTGTTATATTATTTAAATCCTTTTTGATCAGCTCATTAGCTGTTGTTATTTCCTGGAAATTCTTCTGAGGGGAATTCTTCCGCTTGGTCATTTTGGATAGTCCCTGGCGTGGTGAGGACCTGCAGGGCACTTCCCCTGTGCTGTGGTGTATAACTGGAGTTGGTGGGCGAAGCCGCAGTCAGACCTGATGTCTGCCCCCAGCCCACCGCTGGGGCCACAGTCAGACTGGTGCGTGCCTTCTCTTCTCCTCTCCTAGGGGCGGGATTCACTGTGGGGTGGGGTGGCCTGTCTGGGCTACTTGCACACTGCCAGGCTTGTGATGCTGGGGATCTGGCGTCTTAGCTGGGGTGGGTAGGCAAGGTGCACAGGGGCAGGAGGGGCAGGCTTAGCTTGCTTCTCCTTAGGTGATCCACTTCAGGAGGGGCCCTGTGGCAGCAGCAGGGAGTCAGATCCGCTGCCGGAGGTTTGGCTCCGCAGAAGCACAGAGTTGGGTGTTTGCGCGGAGCGAGCAAGTTCCCTGGCAGGAACTGGTGCTCTGGGATTTTGGCTGGGGGATGGGCAGGGAAGATGGCGCTGGCGAGCGCCTTTGTTCCCCACCAAACTGAGCTCTGTCGTCCGGGGGCTCAGCCGCTTTCCTTCCCTTTGTCCTCCAGCCTTCCCGCTTTCTGAGCAGAGCTGTTAACTTATGACCTCCCAGCCGCTAAGTCGCGCTTGCTGTCGGAACACAGTCCATCAGGCCCCTCCGCTTTTTGCAAGCCAGACTCGGGGGCTCTGCTTGGCCGGCGAGCCGCCCCTCCGCCCCGGCTCCCTCCTGCCAGTCCGTGGAGCGCGCACTGACTCACCGCCCTTCCTACCCTCTTCCGTGGGCCTCTCGTCTGCGCTTGGCTCCAGCGACTCCGTTCTGCTAATCCTCTGGTGGTTTTCTGGGTTATTTAGGCAGGTGTAGGTGGAATCTAAGTGATCAGCAGTACGCGTGGTGAGCCCAGCATCCTTCTACGCCGCCATCTTCCCTCCTCCCTGTTGTCATATATTTTTTATACTATGTTCTTATCATTGTTTATATTTCTGTAGTGTTGTTTGATATTTCTCTTCTCTCCTTTGTCATTTCATTTACTTGTGTCCTTTCTCTTACCTTTCTGATAAGTCTGGCAGGTGTTTGTTAATTTTATTCTTATTTTTTTACATCCTGCTCCTGGTTTAATTGATCATTTCTACTATTTTGTTTGTTTGTTTGTTTCAGTATCTTTTATTTCTGTTTGAATCTTCATTGTAACTTTCCTTCGGTAGGTTTTAGGCTTTGTTTTTTATTCTTTCTCTGGCTTTCATTTAAGGTTAGGTTTTTTATTTGAGGTGTTTCCTGCTCCTTGAGGTAGGTATTGTTATCTACTTTCTTTGGGACCACTTCTGCTGTATTCCTAAAGGTGTGGACCATTGTATTTTCATTTTCATTTCTTTGCATGTATTTTTCTTTCTCTTCATTTCCCATTCATTCTTTAAAACCACGTTCTTTAACCTCCTTATATTTGTGGTCTTTCTAATGTGTGTGTGTGTGTGTGTGTGTGTGTGTGTG
>NW_024414828.1:0-1632 GCF_014898765.1 Herpailurus yagouaroundi | reverse complement strand
CCATCTGATCCAATGTCTCATTCAGGGCCCTTGTTTCTTTATTGACCGTGTGTCTAGATGATCTATCCATTTCTGTAAGTGGGGTGTTAAAGTCCCCTGCAATTACCACATTCTTCTCATTAAGGTTGCTTATGTTTATGAGTAATTGTTTTATATATTTGGGCACTCCGGTATTCGGCGCATAGACATTTATAATTGTTAGCTCTTCCTGATGGATAGACCCTGTCACTATTATATAATGTCCTTCTTCATCTCTTGTTACAGCCTTTAATTTAAAGTCTAGTTTGTCTGATATAAGTATGGCTACTCCAGCTTTCTTTTGGCTTCCAGTAGCATGATAAATAGTTCTCCATCCCCTCACTCTCAATCTGAAGGTGTCCTCAGGTCTAAAATGAGTCTCTTGTAGACAGCAAATAGATGGGTCTTGGTTTTTTATCCATTCTGATACCCTATGTCTTTTGGTTGGCGCATTTAATCCATTTACATTCAGTGTTATTATAGAAAGATGTGGGTTTAGAGTCATTGTGATGTCTGTATGTTTTATGCTTGTAGTGATGTCTCTGGTACTTTGTCTCACAGGGTCCCTCTTAGGATCTCTTGTAGGGCTGGTTTAGTGGTGACAAATTCCTTCAGTTTTTGTTTGTTTGGGAAGACCTTTATCTCTTCTATTCTAAATGACAGACTTGCTGGATAAAGGATTCTCGGCTGCAAAGTTTTTCTGTCTAGCACACTGAAAATCTCGTGCCAATTCTTTCTGGCCTGCCAAGTTTCAAAAGAGAGATCAGTCACGAGTCTTATAGGTCTCCCTTTATATGTGAGGGCACGTTTACCCCTTGCTGCTTTCAGAATTTTCTCTTTATCCTTGTATTTTGCCAGTTTCACTATGATATGTCATGCAGAAGATCGATTCAAGTTACGTCTGAAGGGAGTTCTCTGTGCCTCTTGGATTTCAATGCCTTTTTCCTTCCCCACTTCAGGGAAGTTCTCAGCTATTATTTCTTCAAGTACCCCTTCAGCACCATTCCCTCTCTCTTCCTCCTCTGGGATACCAATTATGTGTATATTATTTCTTTTTAGTGTATCACTTAGTTCTCTAATTTTCCCCTCATACTCCTGGATTTTTTTATCTCTCTTTTTCTCAGCTTCCTCTTTTTCCATAACTTTATCTTCTAGTTCACCTATTCTCTCCTCTGCCTCTTCAATCCGAGCCGTGGTGGTTTCCATTTTGTTATGCATTTCGTTTAAAGCGTTTTTCAGCTCCTCGTGACTGTTCCTTAGTCCCTTGATCTCTGTAGCAAGAGATTCTCTGCTGTCAGCTATACTGCTTTCAAGCCCAGCAATTAATTTTATGACTATTATTCTAAATTCACTTTCTGTTATATTATTTAAATCGTTTTTGATCAGCTCATTAGCTGTTGTTATATCCTGGAGATTCTTCTGAGGGGAATTCTTCCGCTTGGTCATATTGTATAGTCCCTGGCGTGCTGAGGACCTACAGGGCACTTCCCCTGTGCTGTGGTGTATAACTGGAGTTGGTGGGCGGAGCCGCAGTCAGCCCTGATGTCTGCCCCCAGCCCACCGCTGTGGCCACAGTCAGACTGGTGCGTGCCTTCTCTTCCCCTCTCCTAGGGG
>NW_024414827.1:0-1384 GCF_014898765.1 Herpailurus yagouaroundi | reverse complement strand
ACCATTCCATCTACATCTATTTCCTTGTGCTCTGCTTTCACCAACATTAATATGAAGGATCTGTTCATTCCTCTCTGAGCCAATTATCTTTTGCACACTAGACCAAAGTCACTCTTGCCCTGTTAAGAACATTTCTGTCAGCAATTCTCCCCCACTCTGCCATATCATCATTTCCATCAGCAATATGGAAATTACAAAAATGCTTTTATTTCTCAAATTTTAGAAAGAAAAAGCAAAGCCCTCTCTTGACCCTGCTCCCTTCCCTTCCCACTGCTGCCTCATTTTTCGCCCTCATTTTGTCACAACGCTCCTTGAAAGAACTGCCTTACTCCCTGTCTACAGTCATTCTCCTCCAATTCTCTGTTGAATCCACTCCCATTCGGCTTTTCCCCGGTGCTACTGAAATGCTTCTCTTCACATGTCAATGACATCCACTTTGCAAAACACAGTGATTATTTATATTTTAATAATTTTTAAAGTGTATGTATTCATTTTGAAAGAAAGGGAGAGTGAGCAGGGGAGGATATGAGACATATGGAAGCATAGAGAGAATCCTAAGCAGACTCCACACTGTCAACATGGAGCCCGACTTGGGCTTGAACCCACAAACCTTGAGATCATGACCTTAGGTGAAACCAAGAGTCAGACACTTAACCAAGTGACCCCCCCCATGCGACCTTCATGATCATTTATTTGACCTCATCCTATTTGACTTGCCATCAGCACTTGATCAATTTGATACCTCTTTCCTTGAAACACATTCCTTACCAGGCTTCCTGGACTCGAGAGCCTCCTCATGTCTCGCCAACTCTTTCAGTGGCCACTGTGTCTAGTTTCCTTAGCTAGGTTTTCCACATCTTGCAGAACTTTAAGAGTTAGAGACCCCAGAGCCCAGTCCTTGCATGTATTCTCGCTCATCCATTCTCACTCCCTAGTTGATCTCATGCGATCGCATGCTAAGTAACCCAGCCTAGAGTCCACACTAAACTTCTTACTTTAACTCCAGATGCCTATATCTAACTACATTCACAAAAAGGCAGCTTGGATGTCTGATAAGCATCTCAAAATCACCATGTCAAAAGAGCAAGTCGTGATGTTTCCCCTAAAACCCATGATCTCTAACAGACAACTAAAAACTACCACCAACATGTGGTCCAGTCCAAAAAAACAAATAGAAAACAAAAACAATAACAAACAAAACAACAAAACAAAACAAAAAAAACAACCTTGGTGTCATCCTTTATATGTTTTTCATACCTTTTATTCAAACCACAAGCAATCCTATTATAACCACATTTATAATATACACATGATCATAATTATCTCACTGTGTCCCCTTCTTCCATCCTTATTCAGGATG
This sequence comes from Herpailurus yagouaroundi, assembly GCF_014898765.1. Classification (NCBI taxonomy): domain Eukaryota; kingdom Metazoa; phylum Chordata; class Mammalia; order Carnivora; family Felidae; genus Herpailurus; species Herpailurus yagouaroundi. Next base: position 24 of record NW_024414827.1, on the reverse strand, counting down.
GAAGTTATTTCAGGATTACTATAG
>NW_024414826.1:0-1437 GCF_014898765.1 Herpailurus yagouaroundi | reverse complement strand
AGGCTTAGGTTTCCGTGGAGGGTCCCGGTTTGGGGTAGGTTTAGGGTTAGGGTTAGCACCCAGGAGGCTCCAGGCGCCGAACCCACAGCAGGGCAGTGGTCTCCGCGAAGGACTGAGTTTAGGGCACAGGCGACGGTGCCGGTCAGGATCCGTCTTTGGCTGCCAAGGCCACACTCGTCGATCCGCCACCGGTCGAGGAGGCCTCCGGAATCCTCACGGGCAGCTGCAGCCGGGTCTGGGAAACGACATGGGGAGTTTCCAGCTTCCATGCCGAGTCAGCCTGCCCGGCATCTGGGCTCCAGGCGCATGATGTTGTCAGACGTTGCAATTGGGTCCCATGGGGAGAGAGCCTTAGCTAGGGTTAGGGTTCGGGCTAGGGACGTCGCCAGGGCCGAAGCGACACCGGTCTCGTGATTTCCCTCGAGGGTTGAAGTGAGAGCCCGTGCCAGAAGGCGGCTCAATTGCAGGGTTAGGGATCGAGTCAGCCTTAGGTTTCCGTGGAGGGTCCCGGTTTGGGGTAGGGTTAGGGTTAGCGTTAGCACCCAGGAGGCTCCAGGCGCCGAACCCACAGCAGGGCAGTGGTCTCTGCGAAGGGCTGAGTTGAGGGCACAAGGGACGGTGCCGGTCAGGATCCGTCTTTGGCTGCCAAGGCCACACTCGTCGATCCGCCCCTGGTCGAGGAGGCCTCCGGAATCCTCACGGGCAGCTGCAGCCGGGCCTGGGAAACGACATGGGGAGCTTCCAGCTTCCATGCCGACTCAGTCTACACCGCTACTGGACCTCAGACGAGTGATGTAGCAGACGTTGGAATGGGGTCCCCATGGGGAGACAGCCTTAGCTAGGGTTAGGGTTCGGGCCAGGGTCGTCGCCAGGGCCGAAGAGACTCCAGTCTCGTGATCTCCTTTGAGGGCTGAAGTGAGAGCCCATGCCAGAAGGCGGCTCAATTGCAGGGTTAGGGTTCGAGGGAGGCTTAGGTTTCGGTGGAGGTTCCCGGTTCGGGGTAGGGTTAGGGTTAGGGTTAGTTCCCAGGAGGCTCCAGGAGCCGAACCCTCAGCAGGGCAGTAGTCTCCGCCAAGGTGTGAGTTGAGGGCACAAGGGACAGTGCCGGTCAGGATCCATCTTTGGCTGCCAAGGCCATACACGTCGATACCCCCTGGTCGAGGAGGCCTCCGGAATCCTCTCGGACAGCTGTGGCTGGCCTGGGAAACGACATGGAGAGCTTCCAGCTTCCATGCCGAGTCAGCCTGCCCTGTATCTGGGCTCCAGGCGCGTGATGTTGTCAGACGTTGCAATTGGGTCCCATGGGGAGATAGCCTTAGCTAGGGTTAGGGTTCCGGCTAGGGACGTCGCCAGGGCCGAAGCGACTCCGGTCTCGTGATCTCCCTCGAGGGCTGAAGTGAGGGCCCGTGCCAGAAGGCGGCTCAATTGCAGCGTCTG
>NW_024414825.1:0-3769 GCF_014898765.1 Herpailurus yagouaroundi | reverse complement strand
AAGACAGATACCATATGGTTTCACTCTTATGTGGATCCTGAGAAACTTAACAGGAACCCATGGGGGAGGGGAAGGAAAAAAAAAAAAAGAGGTTAGAGTGGGAGAGAGCCAAAGCATAAGAGACTGTTGAGAACTGAGAGCAAACTGAGGGTTGATGGGGGGTGGGAGGGAGGAGAGGGTGGGTGATGGGTATTGAGGAGGGCACCTTGTGGGATGAGCACTGGGTGTTGTATGGAAACCAATTTGACAATAAATTTCATATATAAATAAAAAAATAATAATAATAAAAAAAAAGAATAATAGTCATATGGGGCGCCTGGGTGGCGCAGTCGGTTAAGCGTCCGACTTCAACCGGGTCACAATCTCGCGGTCCGTGAGTTCGAGCCCCGCATCAGGCTCTGGGCTGATGGCTCAGAGCCTGGAGCCTGTTTCCGATTCTGTGTCCCCTCTCTCTCTGCCCCTCGCCCGTTCATGCTCTGTCTCTCTCTGTCCCAAAAATAAATAAACGTTGAAAAAAAAATTTTAGAATAATAGTCATAAAATTAATCGCTGGGCTTGAAAACAATATACAGGACAGCAGAGAATCTATTGCTACAGAGATCAAGGGACTAAGGAACAGCCAGGAGGAGCAAAAAATGCTATTAATGAGCTGCAAAATAAAATGGAGATGACCACAGCTCAGATTAAAGATGCAGAGGAGAGAATAGGTGAACTAGAAGATAAAATTATGGAAAAAGAAGAAGCTGAGAAAAAGAGAGATAAAAAAATCCAGGAGTATGAGGGGAAAATTAGAGAACTAAGTGATGCACTAAAGAGAAATAATCTATGCATAATTGGTATTCCAGAGGAGGAAGAGACAGGGAAAGGTGCTGAAGGTATACTTGAAGAAATAATAGCTGAGAACTTCCCTGATATCGGGAAGGAAAAAGGCATGGAAATCCAAGAGACAAAGAGAACTCCCTTCAGACATAACTTGAATCGATCTTCTGCATGACATATCATAGTGAAACGGGCAAAATACAAGGATAAAGAGAAAATTCTGAAAGCAGCTAGGGATAAACGTGCTCTAACATATAAAGGGACACCAGTAAGACTCATGACAGATCTATCTACTGAAACTTAGCAGGCCAGAAAGGAATGGCAGGAAATCTTCAATGTGATGAACACAAAAAATATGCAGCTGAGAATCCTCTATCCAGCAAATCTGTCATTTAGAATAGAAGGAGAGATAAAGGTCTTCCCAAACAAACAAAAACTGAAGGAATTCATCACCACTAAACCAGCCCTACAAGAGATCCTAAGGGGGATCCTGTGAGACAAAGTACCAGAGACATCGCTACAAGCATGAAACCTACAGACATCACAATGACTCTAAACCCATATCTTTCTATAATAACACTGAATGTAAATGTGTTAAATGCACCAACCAAAAGGCTAGGGTATCAGAATGGATAAAGAAACAAGACCCATCCATTTGCTGTCTAAAGAGACTCATTTTAGACCTGAGGACACCTTCAGATTGAAAGTGAGGAGGGGCGCCTGGGTGGCGCAGTCGGTTAAGCGTCCGACTTCAGCCGGGTCACGATCTCGCGGTCTGTGAGTTCGAGCCCCACGTCAGGCTCTGGGCTGATGGCTCGGAGCCTGTTTCCGATTCTGTGTCTCCCTCTCTCTCTGCCCCTCCCGCATTCATGCTCTGTCTCTCTCTGTCCCAAAGATGAATAAACATTGAAAAAAAAAATTTTTTAAACAAAAAAAAAAAGAAAGTGAGGGAATGGAGAACTATTTATCATGCTAGTGGAAGTCAAAAGAGAGCTGGAGTAGCCATACTTCTATCAGACAAACTAGACTTTAAATTAAAGGCTGTAACAAGAGATGAAGAAGGACATTATATAATATTACAGGGTCTATCCATCAAGAAGAACTAACAATTATAAATGTCTATGTGTCGAATATGGGAGCCCCCAAATATATAAAACAATTACTCAGAAACATAAGCAACCTTATTGATAAGAATGTGGTAATTGCAGGGGACTTTAATACCCCACTCACAACAATGGATAGATCATCTAGACTCATGGTCAGTAAAGAACAAAGGCCCTGAATTATACATTGGATCAGATGGACTTGACAGATACATTTAGAACTCTGCATTCCAAAGCAACAGAATATACTTTCTTCTCGAGTGCACATGGAACATTCTCTAAGATAGATCGCATTCTCTGTCACAAAACAGCGCTTCATAAGTATACAAGAATTGAGATCATACCATGCACACTTTCAGACCACAATGCTATAAAGCTTGAAATCAACCACAGGAAAAAGTCTGGAAAACCTCCAAAAGCACGGAGGTTAAAAAACACCCTACTAAAGAATGAATGGGTCAACCAGGCAATTAGAGAAGATATTGAAAAATATATGGAAACAAACGAAAATGAAAATACAACAATCCAAACGCTTTGGGACGCAGCGAAGGCAGTCCTGAGAGGAAAAGACATTGCAATCCAGGCCTATCTCAAGAAACAAGAAAAATCCCAAATACAAAATCTAAAAGTACACCTAAAGGAAATAGAAGCAGAACAGCAAAGACACCCTAAACCCAGCAGAAGAAGAGAAATAATAAAGATCAGAGCAGAAATAAACAGCATAGAATCTAAAAAACTGTAGAGCAAATCAATGAAACCAAGAGTTGGTTTTTTGAAAAAATAAACAAACTTGATACACCTCTAGCCAGGCTTCTCAAAAAGGAAAGGGAGATGACCCAAATAGATAAAATCATGAATGAAAATCGAATTATTAGAACCAATCCCTCAGAAATACAAGCAATTATCAGGGAATACTATGAAAAATTATATGCCAACACACTGGACAAACTGGAAGAAATGGACAAATTCCTAAGCACCCACACACTTCCAAAACTGAAACAGGAGGAAATAGAAAGCTTGAACAGACCCATAACCAGCGAAGAAATTGAATCAGTTATCAAAAATCTCCCAACAAATAAGAGTCCAGGACCAGATGGCTTCCCTGGGGAATTCTACCAGACATTTAAAGCAGAGATAATACCTATCCTTCTCAAGCTATTCCAAAATATAGAAAGGGAAGGAAAACTTCCAGACTCATTCTATGAAGCCAGTATTACTTATGATTCCTAAAACAGACAGAGACCTAGTAAAAAAGAGAACTACAGGCCAATATCCCTAATGAATATGGATGCAAAAATTCTCGATAAGATACTAGCAAATCGAATTCAACAGCTTATAAAGAGAATTATTCACCATGATCAAGTATTCATTCCTGGGCTGCAGGACTGGTTCAACATCTGCAAATCAATCAACGCAATACATCACATTAATAAAAGAAAACATAGGGACCATATGATCCTCTCAATCGATGCAGAAAAAGCTTTTGACAAAATTCAGCATCATTTCTTAATAAAAACCCTCGAGAAAGTCAGGGTAGAAGGAGCATACTTAAACATCATAAAAGCCATTTATGAAAAGCCCACAGCTAACATCATCCTCAATGGGGAAAAACTGAGAGCTTTCCCCCTGAGATCAGGAACACAACAGGGATGTCCACTCTCACCGCTGTTGTTTAACATAGTGTTGGATGCCAGCATCAGCAATCAGACAACAAAAGGGAATCAAAGGCATCAAAATTGGCAAAGATGAAGTCAAGCTTTCACTTTTTGCAGGTGACATATTATACATGGAAAACCCGATAGACTCCACCAAAAGTCTGCTAGAACTGATCCATGAATTCAGCAAAG